>NC_133619.1:288971296-289271296 GCF_048593235.1 Sminthopsis crassicaudata | reverse complement strand
GGGGGTTGGGAAACCTGAGCAGATCTATATGAAGGGGGCTGGGAGAGCCCGGATATCTCCTATTGGGATTCAAAAGGGTACTTTTGACCAGGATTTGTGAGTCAAAAGTTCTAGCTCCTTCAGCTAGGAGGGGTTGGGAATGAGAAAGGAATAAATCAATCTGAAAGGACTAGTCTTAAAAGGACCACAACCTGCATCATTTCCTTCCTTCCTTCCCTCCCTCCCTCCTTCCTTCCCTTTCTTCCTTCCTCCTTTTCCCCTCCCTCCCTCTCTCTTTCCTTGTCAGTTAAGAGTTAAAACATTTTCATTACAAAGGAAATCTTAGTTATCAGTACCAACTGCTGGGACAATAAAACAAAATGGAAAAGGGAAGAGTAGAGTAGATTCACCATTATTTCAATATCTCTGATAAGCTAGTATGTAGTTGCTTTGCTGCACTTGCTCTTAATGATTGCACATCCAAGCAATGGACTGGAAAAGACCTTTGCCAAGCATCTACACTTTTGTTATGGGATTTACAGAGAGAGGAGAATGAGAAAAAATGATGCAAAGAAGGACAATAATGAGGAGGAGGAAAAGTTCATTTATAGAATCCATTTATATATTCTATCATAGATTATTGTTATGATTATACTTTATTATATATAATATATATTATGATTATACTTTATCATATATATTTATATATACATTATTTTATATATATGCACAGAATCAAAAAGAAGTCAGATTAGGTCATAGGTGGCATAGTATGTGAATTAGTGTTGGATTTGTGATCAATAAGACTTAAGTTTGAAACCTTTCTCAGACATTTGCTAAGTCTTAGGCAACTCTTTGAAATTTCTTGTGCCTCATTTTCCTCATCTATAAAATAAGGGAGTTGGACTTGCTAACTTAGAAGATATCTTCTAGATCTGAATCCATAAATCTATAAGTTCAAATGAGAATACAAGACAGATTTGAAACTAATGTTCTGAATTTTGTATAAGTCAGTTACTTAACCTTTATGCATCATCAACAAATCAACAGATAGTTCCATAGGATTTATCTACTAAGCTAAAAAAGGGAATACTATCCATATTGGTGGATGGAGTTCTCCACTCTAATGAAATTACAAATAATTTACATCTATCTTTTCCTTATTGCTGAGAATAAAGATGTCATTTAAAATTTTAATTAGAAAAAGGCAAAAAAATAAATAAATGTAGATTGCATAAAACAAGTGTATTTTCATTAACTTGCCAACTTGCTACTTCTTTAATTCCATTATATTATGTTCCCAGATTAGAATTCCAATAGGACTTTCTGACAGTGGTCCAAGATATGAAAATTTAGTAATATGTAATACTAAAAATGAAAACAGCAAAACAACAGATTTTTAAAAAGAGAACTGAATATCATTTGAACAATGACTTGGGCTCTGTACATTTTCTTCTTCTTCTTCTTCTCCTTCTTCTTCTCCTTCTCCTTCTTCTTCTTTCTTCTTCTTTTTCTTCTTCTCCTTCCTTCTTCTTCTTCTTTTCCTTCTTTCTTCTTCTTCTCCTTCTTCTTCTTTTTCTTCTTCTCCTTCCTTCTTTTCCTTCTTTCTTCTTCTTCTTCTTCTTCTTCTTCTTCTTCTTCTTCTTCTTCTTCTTCTTCTTCTTCTTCTTCTTCTTCTTCTTCTTCTTCTTCTTCTTCTTCTTCTTCTTCTTCTTCTTCTTCTTCTAATTCTTCTTCTTCTTCTTCTTCTTCTTCTTCTTCTTCTTCTTCTTCTTCTTCTTCTTCTTCTTCTTCTTCTTCTTCTTCTCCTTCCTTCTTTTTTCTTCTTCTTTCTTCTTCTTTTTTCCCTGAGGCAATTAAGTGACTTACTTAAGGTCACACAGCTAGGAAGTATTAACTGCCTGAGACTAGATTTGAATTCAGGTCCTCTTGACTTCAGAGCTAGTGCTCTATCCTAGCTGCTCCAGCTCTGTTCATTTTTTTTAACATTAAAACTTTTTATTTTCAAAAAATATGCATGCATTATTTTTTAACATTGACAGTTGCATAGCCTTGTGTTCCAAAATTTCCCCTCCTCCCCCACCCTCTCTCCTAGATAGTAAGCAATCCAATATATGCTATACAATATTCAATATATTTAAACATATTTATACAATTATCTTTTTTTATAATATCCCTTGTATTCATTTTTCCAAATTATCCCCCCCCTCCCTACACTCCCTCCCCCCGATGACAGGTAATCCCATACATTTTACATGTGATACAATATATGTGTGTAAATACCATTTTCTTGTTGCACATTAAGTATTAGATTCCGAAGGTATAAGTAACCTGGGTAGATAGACAGTAGTGCTAACAATTTACATTCACTTCCCAGTGTTCCTTCTCTGGGTGTAGTTATTTCTGTCCATCATTGATCAACTGGAAGTGACCTGGATCTTCTTTATGTTGAAGATATCCACTTCCATCAGAATACCTCTTCATACAACATTGAAGTGTATAGTGATCTTCTGGTTCTGTTCATTTCACTGAGCATCAGTTGATGTAAGTCTCTCCAAGCCTCTCTGTATTCCTCCTGCTGGTCATTTCTTACAGAGCAATAATATTCCATAACCTTCATATACCATAATTTACCCAACCATTCTCCAATTGATGGGCATCCATTCAACTTCCAGTTTCTAGCTACAACAAAAAGAGCTGCCACAAACATTTTGGCACATACAGGTCCCTTTCCACTCTTTAGTATTTCTTTGGGATATAATCCCAATAGCAGCGATGCTGGGTCAAAGGGTATGCACAGTTTGATAACTTTTTGGGCATAGTTCCAAATTGCTCTCCAGAATGGCTGGATTCTTTCACAACTCCACCAACAATGTATCAGTGGCCTAGTTTTCCCACATCCCCTCCAACATTCATCATTATTTGTTCCTGTCATCTTAGCCAATCTGACAGGTGTGTAGTGGTATCTCAGAGTTGTCTTAATTTTCATTTCTCTGATCAGTAGTGATTTGGAACACTCTTTCATGTGAGTGGAAATAGTTTCAATTTCATCATCTAGCTCTGTTCATTTTTGACAATTATGTTTCTAGGAGCTAATGACCTCTTTTTTACTTTCTGTATTTCCTTTTAGTTATCCTAAAAACATTTTCTTCAAAATTTTAATCTAAAGAATCATCATTCCAAAGTAACATTTCTTTTTAAACTTTGTTAGCAGAGATTCTATGTTCAGGAAGGCATATGAATTTTTAAAAAAAATTCTATTTTCTTTGTGGAATGTAGGGCAGGAGTTTGAGGGTGGGATTGGATCACATAGCACAACTAAAGTTGCAGATCATTTAGAAAATCTCTTTGAAGGGTATTGACTGTTGCTTTGAAGATGACCGCTCTTAGAAAACTTCCTAAGAAATAAAAAAAAAATTATAATAAAAAACCAACTCACTTTTTCTGTCTCTGCTTCTCATAATCTTTTCTAGCTCTTTTACATTAGAAAACAATAATTGAAAATTCCTGCAAGTTCACTGTTTGCAAGTAACATCCTCTCTCTCTCTCTCTCTCTCTCTCTCTCTCTCTCTCTCTCTCTCTCTCTCTCTCTCTCTCTCTCTCTATATATATATATATATATATATATATATATATATATATTTTATTGTTAAACAAATTTTAATCTAATATTTTGGTAGTCATTTATGAGTAAAACACATAAATTTATATATATTATATTCATTATATTCATTTATATATATATATATATATTTATTACCTCATTTGCTTCTTGCAATGTTTTTAAGCATATAGGGATATATAATAAGATATAACCAATTTATAGTTAACCGTTTTGGCACTCCATAAAATGTTTTAATTTTTGATTCTGGCTCATTGAATTTTTTGCTGAAAATTCTTTCCTCTCTATATTAACCTATATAATTTAACAGTTTATTTAAATTTATGTTTTCTACCTTCAAACTGCTAAATTCATTCAATTCAAAAAATACTCATCAAATATATATAATGACCACGATGTCCTCCATACTGTTGATATAAAAACAAATATCCTTAAATGTACTAGAGAGATATATCCTGCATCCTCATAAATAATTATAAAGTCAATACAAAGCTTTAATAGCTTAAAATCATCTAAGACTTTTGGATCACTCTGTGTATCAGCAAATAATTTCAAGAAGGAACAAACATTAACAGCTGAGGGATCAAGAAAGGCCTTTTTTGAGAAGCAACAATTTAAACTTACTTTCCATTACCAATATGTCGATATGCTTTACTTGAAAGAATTGAGCCAATTGTTGAGGGATTAAATTGAAATTTCATATTTGGAAAATATCTTACTATGCATTAATTGCAGCCTAAAATATATACCATGAGAGCTAATTTGCAGCAAAAGCACAAAATAAAGTGAGGAATTGCTTTAGGCTTTATACTAATATGATTACCCTTTCTTATTCCAATTGTGTCAAAAGTAAAACAAATGAAGAGAATAAAATGAATGAATCATGTACAATCTCTTTCTTGCTTGAATAATCCTAGATACAACACCTTATTCAATCAGATTCTACTTAATTGTGATATAATATATTATGTAAGGAGATTGAAAGCATCAGTATTGATTAATAGTTTAAAGTAGAGAGCTTACAAATTATTGTTTGTGATTGTAAGTGAAGCTTGAGTCAATCATGATAAAAGGCCTTAATTTTATGCTGCCTAAGGATACTGTCTAATGAGATGTGTCATCTTAATTGTCTTTAGCTAGTGAGAAACATACAAACAGGTTTATCTTAAGGACACCTGTCTGTGTAGAGGCTCTGTAATCATTTAGCACATGAACAAACTAAAGCAAACAAAAAATTACTGGCAATTATGCCTCTTTAAATGGTGTCTACATGAAGTATTTCTATGAAATGTCCTCTACTAATCAATGGTGTGGCTACTTTCCAGTTGTGGGTGAACAAGATCAAATGTCCTATCATAAAAAAGAGCTTGAGAATTGAATTCAGTGTGACTGATAACCATTTAAACTTTTTGAAACTCATTTTTCCCAGAGATAAAATGAGAATAAGAATACATGTTTTACCTATTTTTCAAAGTTTGTTTTGCATAATATAATTTGTATATCTTAAAACATAACACAAATATGAGCTACTATGATAACAGAGAGGAAACATGGTTTTCCTTAGAGGATAGAGTAAGTAGGGAAGTCAGTCAATAAGCACTTTTTAAGTACCTAGTATGTGCCAGGCACTGAAGATAAAAAGAAAGTCAAAAGGTAGCTCCTGCCCTCATTGAGGTCACAATCTAATGGGGGAGACAACATGCAAACAAATATTTCTAAACAAACTATATGCAACATCAATAATAAATGTTCAACAGAAGGAAGGCACTAGAATTATGAGGAATTAGGGAAGACTTCCTATAGAAATTGGCATTTCACTGGTGCTGGAACTCTATCTTCCCAGAAATGAGCCATTCTTGATCTTTTCTGGTCATCCTCCAACACCAGGTCAAGAATGTGAGAGAGCATGAATTTCTCCTCCTACTCCTACTCCTCCCACACAAGTCACTTCCCCCTCTTTGTCCCACCAATCAAGTCAGCACAGAACAGCTGGGGAGGGTCAACCTTCAAACAAGTTAATAGGGAACCGTCCAATTGACAATTAGTCTCACATGCTTCATTATCCAAGTGCATTGCTCAGTTCTATCCCTTTACATCTCCCGCTTTCTTTTGTTTTAGACCACAGGTGGTCCTGCCATCCCTGACTTTTCAGGGAGGTGAGAACCCCAAAAAGGAGGTGAGAACCCCAAAAAGGAGGTGATCACGCCCCCCCCCCTCCGACTTCTCAGGAGGGGAGATGAAAGCACTAAAAAGGAGATAATCACGCCCTCCCTGACATCTCAAGATGGGAGATGAAAAGCACCAAAGAGAAGTGGGGATTTGCTAGCGGGTTTCTGGGTTGAAGGGCCTTATTAGAGACAAGTATGCACAAACCCATCAACATGGGAGTTATTACACAAGCACATAGCAATAACGCAGAGGCTATTAGTGGTGACTCTCCCCACAGTCAGTGCAGACTCAATGTGGTGTAACAAACAGGAATTATACATGCAAGTAGTGATATAACAAACAATATAAATCAACATGGTGTTGTAAGAGATTTCCAGAAGTCCTAGAAGGAGGGTATGTAAACATCAGTCACACATACGCCTTCTTCAGCAACCAAGAGATAGTCCAAAACCAATCTATTGTCCATTACTTCACGTGTTAGGGAATCCAATGATCCCCACAAGTTTTTGAAGTCCCACATCAGTCTTTTTATATGTTAGGGAATCCAATGATCCCAACAGGTTTTGAAGTCCAGCAACAGTCTTATGATGTCTCAGAGAATCCAATGATTCCTGAGGATTTCAGTCCTACAATAGTCTTATGATGTCTCAGAGAATCCAATGATTCCTGAGACTTTCAAGTCCTACAATAGTCTTATGATGTCTCAGAATCCAATGATTCCTGAGGATTTTCAAGTCCAACAGTTTTTGATGTCCATGGGTCAAACGCCATAACTGCCAGGTTCTTTCAGTGGTGGGCACAGTCAGCAATGGAACCACCCGATGTTTCTTGGGTCTTCTCCTTCGTTTCAAAGGTCTGCTCTGTCTCTCTCCGATGGACAGGGCGAATACGGCTCGTTGGCACCCATCTGATTCCTTCTCCATCTGTGAGATACAAGCAAACCCTCTCCCCCAAGCAGTTAACCTATCTGGTCCCTTCCATTCACCACTTTCTGGGTCTCTCCACATCACCTGGCGATTATCTAAAGACAGTGGAGCTGCTCGCACTGGACACTGTCCTTCCAGTGGGTTATAAGACCTGTCTGCCAGAGCCAGTGCATCTTTATCAAAAATTAAAAAAAAATTAATAGTACAGAGAGCTAAATCTAGAAGTTCTCTAGGGTTACCCATGGCTCCCCCTTTCTTTTGTTTTTGGAGGAGTGTCTTAATGTCTCTGTTTCTTCTCTCTACTATTGCCTGTCCTTGAGGATTAAAGGGTATGCCCGTGGTATGTAAAATCTTATACTGTGCACAAAAGTGTGTAAAATGTTTGGACGTATATGCAGGTCCATTGTCTGTTTTTATTGCTTGTGGCACACCCATAATTGCAAATGCCTGTATAAGGAATTCAGTGACTACTCGGGCTGTCTCTTTTGCTGCTGGCATTGCAAATGTGAATCCTGAAAACGTGTTTACCACGACATGGATAAAAGATAGACGACCAAAAGATTTATAATGGGTCACATCCATTTGCCAAATTTCATTAGGTCTCAAACCACAAGGGTTCTTCCCTAGAGGGAGTGTAGGAGCATGGAAAGGAAGGCAAGCTGTACAGGCTTTTACTATGCTCCTAGCTTCTTCTCTTGTTATTCCAATTTGCAAACGTAAAGCTCAGTCAGCCTGATGATATTTAGAATGAGATTCTTGTGCTTCTTGAAATAAAGGAGTACTGACCAACATGGTTAGTTATCTGCCTTTGAATTACCATCAAAAATAGGACCTGGAAGTCCACTATGGGAGTGGACATGCAAAATATAAATCTTACCTGGATACTTTCTCACTTGCTCTTGAAGTTCTTTAAAGAGCTGATATATATTGGAGGCTACAAATTTTATTTGGGCTATGGCAATTCTTTGTACCACACCCACTGACTAGGCCGAATCAGATATTATATTTATGTCTCCCGGATAATAAGCAAGAGCTAGAATGATTGCATACAATTCATTCTGCTGAGTGGACTGAAAAGGAGTTCTGATTACTCTCTTTATAGTTAAGTCACGAGAATATACAGCGCAAATATTATGTTTGGATGCATCTGTAAAGATAGTTGGTCCTTTAAGAGGAACTTTAGAAACCTTTTCTTCAAGAATCCATTGCCAATTATGTAACAGTCTGGTTATCTTTAGTGGAGACCCGTGTGCAAAATTTGGTTAATAAAATTTGCCACTCTGGGATGGTTTCACAGCACACATTAACTTGTGCATTAGTATAAAAGGTGTATATCTTGTCAGGTCTTATCCCAGATAATTGTACTGCTCCTTTAATGGCCTTTAATAAAATTCTAGCCACAAGCACTGGGTAAGGAATAAGGCTTTGTTCTGGTTGTGCTGGAAGGTTCACCCACTCTATCACACTGTCTCCTTGATGAAGGACTGCTGTGGGTGCCTCTTGTGTAACAAAAACTGATATTTCCAAGGGTTTTTGAGTGACTCTTTCAACCACATTGGATAAAGCCAGTTCAACTTGTCTCAAAGCCTCTTGAGCTTTTTTTGTAAGCTGGCGTGGTGAATTTAAAGTGCTGTCTCCCCTTAAAATGTCATATAATGGTTGCAATTGACAGGTAGTCAAGCCTAGCATGGCACGCATCCATTGGATATCTCCTATCAATTTCTGGAAGTCATTGAAGGTGGTTAGCTTCTCTGTTCTTAAGGAGAGTTTTTGTACTGTAAGCACCTTAGGATATACTTTATATCCTAAATATTGAAAAGGAGCATGTCTTTGAATCTTTTCTGAAGCTATGTGCAATTTATAATTCCTTAGTGTTTCTATGGTTTTTTGTAGACATGCTTCTAACATTTGTTCCTCAGGTGCACATCCCAAAATATCATCCATGTAATGTAATAACATTACTTTTGGAAATGCTTTTCTTACTGGAGTAAGAGCAGCAGCAACATACATTTGACACATAGTAGGGCTGTTTTTCATTCCCTGTGGCAAAACTGTCCATTCATATCTTTTATAAGGCTCAGCTAAGTTAACGCTCTGGTGAGGATGAACTCTGCTGCTGGATCTGCACCTAGGAAAGAATGTACCCGGGGCCCAACTTGGGCCTTTCCAAATGCCATCCAGGCCTTTTCACATCACAGTGGAAAGAAAGTTCTTGTCAAAAAGATGAACAAAAGTCAGGCAAAAGTTAGTCAGTCTGTCACTTAGCTGCACTTTCTGTGTATGCCCGAAGTGCATTGCTAAGGTAAAAGGCAAAGAATTTAAAAATGTAAAACCAAAATAATTTAATAGTGTAAAACCGAAATAGATTAAAAATGTAAAACCAAAATAACTTGAAGATGTAAAATCAAAAGTGTTTAAAAATGTAAAATCAAAATTTAAAAATTGCAAGCAATCACATATATGTATTTCCACATCTTGTGCATATCCCAAAATTCCCTTCTCTTGTTTAGAAGAGAAGATCTTGGGGATATAGTCTGTGCAGTAATGACTTTGCTAGTAGGATTATAAGAAATGCCAATGGAATGTGCAAAGTCAAATTCAATGCAAAAACACTTAAAGGCAAAATATTTGTAAGCCAATCCATAAACTGTCTTAAATGCATGTGAAATTTCTACAATGGAAAAATGGTTGATCACATGCTAGCTGCTTCTCCAGATTGGAATGAAGCCATAATGTCCATTGGTCTTAAAACATCCACTCATACAGTTAATGAAAAAAGAACACTGCTATATCCCTGAATTCTTTTGCCTAAAAATCAAAGTTTGAGTTTCTCATACCAAATTGTACTTCAGGAGTGTGAATCAATAAATCTGATATTGCTTTTCCTCCTGGGTCAAAGATCACACACTGTCTATTTATTCGAGTGATTAAAACAGCAATTTTCCAAATCATTCTAAACATAAACACTGTTTTATAATTACTCGTAGGGGGTTGGGAAATCAAGCCCACCTGTGGAAGTGAAAAATCCATGAGGTAAGAAAAGAGGAGTTCCAACTCTCCAAAGATGATCCTAGCAGTTTTACAAGTATAAAACTGCACTCTCTCTAACTGCAAGGTCTTATCCCTTTTTCTTAAAAATTAACTAAACTGTTTTAAAATTTTTCTGAATATTATAGTCAATACCCCACAATTCCTTTTTGCCTTGGGCCATAAAGCCCACTCCTGTCCTTTGAAATGAAGGCACAGGAGTTTTAAATGGTTGAATGGGCAGTGCAGATGATATTATCGCCCTTCCTTTTCTTCCTCCCCCTTCCCCCTCAGCCCACAAAGGTGGGGCTGAGGGAAGAGGAATTGAAAAATTCCCCAAAGGCTGATTTAAAATCCAACCCAAGCTTTGCACATAAAAAGAACTAAATTTCTTAATGGAAGAGTAATCAATAAATTCCTTAAGACAATAATACATGAGGTAAACCAACAAAAC
The DNA here is from genome assembly GCF_048593235.1 of Sminthopsis crassicaudata. Taxonomy (NCBI): domain Eukaryota; kingdom Metazoa; phylum Chordata; class Mammalia; order Dasyuromorphia; family Dasyuridae; genus Sminthopsis; species Sminthopsis crassicaudata. The sequence goes on along the minus strand of NC_133619.1, from coordinate 289,261,119 downwards.
TGCTGTTCTTCAGTGGTGATCTCTGTTAAAAGATCTTCCATCTGTCTCTTTAACCTACTTATATAAGCATTATGTTCAGCTGTGTCCTTGAGCCTGATCCCAGACTTACCTGGATCCATATTGCCTGCCTTCCCTCCTAAAAGTGGTGTTTCTACCGGATCCTTCAGAATCTTAATTCTGAATATTAAATATTTTCAAAACCTGATAATTCCTGATGCATCCACGTTGGGTGCCAAATGCTGGAACTCTATCTTCCCAGAAATCAGCCGGAGTCAGGATCACTAAACGTCTTTATTCTTGATCTTTACCGTCCCCTCCAATGCCAGGTCACAAGTGCGAGAGAGCATGAGTTCCACCATCCAAGTTTCTCCTACTCCTCCCACACAAGTCATTTCCCCCTCTTTGTCCCCCCAATCAAGTCTGCACAGAACAGCTGGGGAGGGTCAACCTTCAAACAAGTTAATAGGGAACTGTCCAATTGGCAATTAGTCTCACGTGCTTCATTATCCAAGTGCATTTGCTCAGTTCTAGCCCTTTACATCGTATGGTGGGAATAAAGAAGAAGGCCCAGGGAAGAGCCTTTGGGAACAGTAATAATTAATGAGCATGATCTGGATGAAAATCCTGCAAGAGAGACTAAGGAACAGTCAGATAAGTAAGGGGAGAAGCAGGAGAGAGTAGTATGCAGAAAAGCTAAAGTTAATGGAGTATCAAGGAGAAGAGGATTATTTACAGTGTCAAAAGCTGAAGAGAGATCAAGAAGGATGAGGATACAAGAAAAGATGCTGGATTTGGCAAATGAGAGATCACTGTTAACTTTTTAGAAAGTAGTTTCAGTTGATTGATTAAATTAGAAGACAGACAGTAGAAAGTCAAGGGGAAAAATCAGTTGTGAGATAAAGGAGTTCTATATGCATAGACATGTAAAACAGAAGGAATACTGGGTATATCTAAAACCGCAAAATAATTTTGGCATTTTATAGCTTATTCCTTAAATTTGTATGTTTAAAATAAAATTGAGTTCTAACATTTAGTTCATTTTAAAGAATAAAAATAATGCTCTTTATGATTGAGTATTCAATAAAATATAAATTTTCTGAATACCTCAATGAAATAGGTTGTGCATGTCCATATCTACATTCAAATTGTGTGTCTGACACAAGTTGTATGATCTTGGTTAAATTATTTACCCTGTCAAGGGCCCACATAACTCTCAAGACTCTAAGATGATGTTGATTATTGATGAAATCATCATATCAGAAGATGAAAGGTCAGTTCTGGAGCATTCTCCCCTTTTAGGAAAGGGAATTATAAACAGGTCTCTTTTTCCACCTACAAAGAAAATCCATTTATATGATGCAAAATTGTTCATCATTATTGCTGTTTTTGTATTTAGTTATTAAATTCTAGAACTATTTATTAAGCCAAGCAAGTTAGAACTAACACTGTTCTGGAGGTATGAATAAAAAAAGAAATCTCAAGTCACATTCTACCAGTTCCCAAGGTTAAGCCATTTAAAAAAATCAGAAAATAGTAGATTTGGAAGAAACCTAAAAGGTGATGTAATCTAACTCCATGATTTAGCAGAGGGGAGAGCGAGACCCAGACTTGTGACTGGAATCCGAGTCTCTTATCTTCCATTTTAGTCCTCTAACAAAGAAGCAAAATTGAGACATCATTGTGGTGTGATAAGTAATAAGGGAAATGTCAAGGGGATCTGTCATCTAGTCCTAATTTTGAAATCAATTAACTTTGTCATTTAGGGAAAATCAATTAATATATCTCTCAGTCTCAGTTTCCTGATATATATTGTGAGAGGATTGTACAAAACTCCTTCTGGTTTGTCTAAAGTTAGGTTATTGTTTGAACTTGAGATAATATTCTAAAGTGTGAGATGCAGCATGTTGTAGAAAACAGAGAGCAGGATGTGAAGCCAGAGAGCTCTAGGTGGAAGATTTGTCTCTGACACATACTGGCTGTGTAATCCTAGAGCACTCTCTTAAAATCAGTTCTCTGGGTGGGTAACACTTGTTTATAAGTTGTAGGGAAGATGCCTATCTACACTGGTAGAGGGAATTGCTTCACTCTTAGCTATCACCATACCAATGAAATCTGAGATGCAGTTATGATCCTTATGCTATACTAATGTTTATATTAAAATTATAAGCTGTTTGAAAATGAAAAGCATAGACAGAAAGATAAAAAATGCTCTTGTAAAATCTTGCAATCTGAGAATTGAAAATGGGGAAGGGAAGAGGAGAAAATAAGCATTTACTAAGCATGTACTATGTGTCAGGTACTATACTGTATTAATCTTGTTTGATCCTCACAGCAACTCAGAGAGATAGTCACTCTTATTATTCCCAAGTTTTAATTGAGGGAAATAAAAAAAAAAAAGTGGCTTGCCCAAGATTCCACAGCTAGAACTAATGTCTAAGGCTTGACTGGAACTCTGGTCTTCCTAAGTGTATGTCCAGCCCTCCATTCATTGTGCCACTTAGCTGCCAAAAAATCTCAATGCTAAAAAGGTCATCTAATCTAGTTGCTCTATTTATCTAGATCATTTACAATGAAAGGGACTTTGAAGAAATCACTCTAATATGTATTTTTACTTATTTAGTATCAAAACTTCAATTGGAATTTTTATAGTGTTTCCTTCCCTTCCTTTCATGGTTTCTAAACTAATAAATTAAGGGAACATTTCTTAAACATAAAGCTCTTAATTTTTTGGTAACTCATGTTACCACATATATTCTGTTGGAATTTGTGGAATACTTCTCAGTAGGATGTTTTAAAATGCATACAATAAACAAAACAAAATTACAAAGAAGATCAGTTTTATTGAAATAAAATTATATGCAAATATATTTGTTGTGTAATCATTTTAGTCATGTCTGACTCCTTGTGACCCTATTTAGGGTTTTCTTTACAAAGATATTGACAGTTTTTTCTCTGGCTCTATTGAGCAGATGAAGAAATTGAGGAAAATAGAATTAAGTGACTTGCTCAAAGTCATATAGCTAGTACATGTCAGAGACAAAATTTGAACTTAAATCCTCCTGATCCTGATCCTAGGAATGATACTTTATCAACTGTGCCATCTACATGCCCACATATATATATATATATATATATATATATATATATATATATATATATACATATGTTAGTATTTGAGTATAAAAGTAATGTGGATATGTATCAAAAGTTCATGGCCTCCAGTCTAAGAATTTTTGCTTTAAATAAAGACTATAAGCTTATATTTCAGCAAAAAAAAAGTTGGTTATATTACCAGAAGCTAAAAAGAAGGCAGTGATTTTGTTTTAATTTAGGTCAGATCTAGTTTGTGGTAACAAACTAGAACTGACATTGACAAATGGAAAAAAAAACATTTTGAGAAAGGTCATGATAAGGGAACATTTAATATTGCTTTCTAAGGATAATTTGAAAAAAAAATAAATATGTTTAGCTTGAATAGAGGAAGTATTAAGGGGAACATCAAAGCTTGTGAAGGACAAAGAGAACCAGAAAGTGATTTTCCTGACCCCACAATAAAATTAGAGGCAGGTAGGCTGTGTAGTGAATAGAGTGCCAGGATGACTCATATTCCTGAGTTCAAATTTGGTCTCAGGCACTCACTAGCAGTTTGACCCTAGGCAAACTCCTTAACTCTGTTGGCATCAGTTAACCCATCTGTAAAGTGACCTGTAAAACAAAATAGCAAATCACTCCAGTATCTTTGTCAAGAAAACCCCAAATGAGTGAAGAACAACAAACAGAAAAATTAAGAGCAATAAGTGGAGGCATTTCAACTAGACATAAATATATGTTTCCTAATAATTATAACATCTAAATGAAAAATCATCATTTCTCATAAAGTCTCACAAAATTTTCAGGGGAAGACATCTATATCTGTTGAGAATGTTAAGGAATGGATTAGATTAGTCTCTGAAATCCATCCCTTGCTCATAATATCTATTCTTTTATTAAAATTATCTTAAACTTTAAAAGATATTTCTCTTTATATTTTACCCATTTATATTTCCTTCTTATGGAGCTTTAATTTAATGTACTTCTCCATCTATTTATAGGTTTCTTAACATTCTACCTTTAATAAAATTTCTTTTATAAATGAGTATATGAAGTAGTGCTAAAAGGATAAAAAGAGCATGGATATAAGACCAGGAAGTTCTCTCTTTTAATCCCCTTATTTTATAGAGTTGTAAACTGAGGTTGAGATTACACATCAAACTTAGGAACATTAATCCAGATATTATTTTTCTAAGCATATCATCTATTTTCCACTCACCAAATTAAACAATTCCATGTTTAATTTTTTTACAATTTAAAATGGATACAAATCAAGAAACACAAATACTTCACACATATCCTTCTTTTCCTTTTCTTTCCATTTATTTTCTAAATATCATTTAACAAATATGCAGCCACATTTGTGAAATGGTAAAATTATGTGAACAGTTTATTGTATACATTGAATGTTTTTGCTTTGTTTTTGTTTTTGTTTCTATTTTTTTTTTAGAGTAAGGGTCTTTTAATGCTTAGTCACATTAAGTAAGTTATTACTATCATGCCCTAGTATTATTCATTATATTTGAAATATGTTATGTCTGGTGTTTACTATTCTCTGTAGCCTGTGGGTCCAATAATGACACAAAAGCAAAGACAGAACAGTTCTATATTATTAGGATTTAATTGTTTTTCTTGCCTACAGGGAGGATAACATATATTTGACTCCACATTTACATGAAGTGAATATTATTGCAGTTCCAAATATTCATCATGTTGTAAGCTACAAGTATATTCAAATGAGAATATATATTCAAGGTGTCATCTATAAAAGCATTCATCCAATATATGAATTGGGGGAAGGGAGTCACAGTTTTTAAAATAATCCAGGCTATTTACATTGAGTTTTATTTTTTAAACAACTTTCAAGTCAAAGAGACTAGCAACAATATGCCCTATTTTCTGTAAAACTTCAAATGAATTTATTATTTATTCAGACAGTCAGCAAGCTAGATCCTTGACTTTGTAAAAGAAACATCAGAAATGAGCGCTCTCTCTCTCTCTCTCTCTCTCTCTCTCTCTCTCTCTCTCTCTCTTTCTCTCTCTCTCTCTCTCTCTCTCTCTCTCTCTTCTCTCTCTCTCTCTCTCTCTCACACACACACACACACACACACACACACACACACACACACACACACACCCACACCCTCTCTATAGCTTCCTTCTACTCTGAGTCTTTGTTGCTGCTTTACTATCTCTATCTTTATATCTTTCCCTTTCTGTCAGTCTTTTTCCTTGTCCCATTATCTTTGTCTTTCTCTTTCTATTTTTGTCTGTCTCTGTCAGAATCTCTATCTCTCTGTCCAGTCCAGCTCTGTCTCTCTCTGTCTCTTGGTTCCTCTCTGTAACTATCTCTGTATCTCTATCTCTCTTCCTTCCTTCCCCATTATTTGGAAGATGAGTCTTTCACTTTTCACTTTCTCCTCCCCACTCTTAACATCCTTCTCATTCAATTTATTAACTAGGTTCCTAAGGGAGAAACTATCTTTCACCAGTGCAATTGTAATAACTTCTTTATGGCTTTTCATCCTTAGTTTCAGTTTCTCCTGCCTTTCCTAATAGATTCACCTCTTTGTTCACCTCTATAAAGGAGGTATTGTGAGAAATCTTTCCAACAGGGAATTTACAATATCTAGTGACGTCCAGTGTCTTTTTTTCCCCCCCCACTAGACTCTTCTTCACTGACAGAAGCTTTTCATCAGTGTCTATTATGGTCCTCTCACAGTGTTATAAACCCTCTCTATTTTTCTTAAATAGGACAGATTATATTAGGAATCTGATTCTATCCCCGTAATACTTGAGCTTGGATGCATGTGATTTTTTTTCCCTCCAAATCTCTATAAACTACATATAATAGAAGGTTGAACAGAAGTTGCATCTTTTTGTTTGCAATTTTTGAGTTACTCAAGCTTTAAAGGTAACAGATGAAAGAAAATCCTAAGAGGCAATGAAAGCTTTATTCAGAACCACAAAGTCCCTTTGGTTTAAATGTCTCTGCCATTTTGCATGTTTAAGTATTTTGAGATGTGAAAGTCATTGCATATGGTCTTAAATCTAACAAGAATAGCAACCTCCTGGCATTGTTTCTTACTGTCTAATCCTTTATCGTAAATTGCTAAAAGGTGAGTTTATTTTTCAGGCCTGGGAGTTCATTACTGTTTAGCATTTTATGAATAGCATAAATACAATTTTTATGTTTTGTGTTCAGTAAGTACTAAATGCAAATTAGCCTCTGTGGCAGAGCAGGATGATTTCCAGTGTAGATTGCCTTATTTTCATTTTAAAAGAGCTTATTTCCTATGTCTAGAAAGTTTCAAACTTTGCATATGTGTACTTTTCAATGTCCTAAATGAAACAACAAAAAAAAGTATTTTTAGGGATAAGCCAAAATGCCATCTTCTCCTTATTTTAAGAAATTTGTGAAATTGGGTTCATAATCTGTTAAGGGACAGGTCAATTCTCCTAGAGTCTCCATAACTGTGAATCATATCATCTGAAGGAGTTGCAAGGCAGCCTTTGATGACACAGGTGTTGTGGACTGGGAATGAGATAAATTGGAGGCAGAGGGAAGAGGAGAGAGATCAGACAACACAACTGCCTCTCAGTCTCCTTATATCATCTTCTCACAAGAGGAGATCCATTCTGGGTTGGATCTTCAGCAGCCACTGTCAGGTGTCTCCCTTGTATTTCAACAGCTCTCCTGTGTATTCTAACAATGACCCAGTCTCTGGTTTGGACAGTGAGGAAGAGTATCCATTAAACTACTGGGAATAACTTTCTTTTGTCTTTATTTTAACAAGTTTACTTTAAAACAGGTCTTTCTCAGAATCACCTAACAATGGCAAAAGACATTCAGAGTGAAACCAATATTCTCAAGGGAACTTCCATTGCAATTATTCTTGGTAAATATTTGAAAGAGTTTTCCTCCCTCCCTCCCTCCCTCCCTTCCTCCCTCCCTCCCTCCCTCCCTCCTCCTTCCCTTCCTCCCTCTCTCCTCCCTCCCTTCCTTCCTTCCTTCCTTCCTTCCTTCCTTCCTTCCTACCTTCCTTCCTTCCCTCCCTCCCTCCCTCCCTCCCTCCCTCCTTCCTTCCTTCCTTCCTTCCTTCCTTCCTTCCTTCCTTCCTTCCTTCCTTCCTTCCTTCCTTCCTTCCTTCCTTCCTTCCTTCCTTCCTTCCTTCCTTCCTTCCTTCCTTCCTTCCTTCCCTCCTTCCTTTCCTTCCTTCCCTCCTTCCCTCCTTCCTTTCCTCCTTCCTTCCTTCCTTCCTTCCTTCCTTCCTTCCTTCCTTCCTTCCTTCCTTCCTTCCTTCCTTCCTTCCTTCCTTCCTTCCTTCCTTCCTTCCTTCCTTCCTTCCTTCCTTCCTTCCTTCCCTCCTTCCTTCCCTCCTTTTCTTTCTTTCTTCTGATTTAGATTTGTGATTTCATGTACTAATTCCCAATTGGAGACATCTTGGACTATCACAAATTAGCGATTTATCTGTCATTTGGAGTTTTAAATAGTTCCCTGGGGATGTTGAGAGGTTCAGTGATTTGGCCATTTATATATCTCATATATGTCAAAGGCAAGACTTAAATCCATATTTTCCTTACTATAAAGCTAGCTGTATCTGAAGTGTGATACTGTTTCTCAGTTTGACCCTATCACAGAGAGACATGCACACAGAGACACATACACATTTCACAAAGCAAACTTAAATTGTTTCAAGGAAGTGAATTCAAAAATTTAAGGGAAAGAGTCATCCTGGGAGGGGAATAAGGACTTAATTAGCACCTGCTAAATTTCAGGCACTATGCAAAGCACTTCATAAATATTAACTCATTTGATCCTCACAACAATTCTGTGATGTAGTTTGCTATTATATATATATATATTTTTTTTTTTAACAACTGAGTATACTGAGGCAAATAGAGGTTAACAGATTTTCTCAAAGATATATCTAAGTTAAATGCCTATGGACATATTTGTGCTCAGAACTTCCTGACTCTAGGCATACAGCTCAATCCATTGCACCACCTAGCGCCTTATAGTGGGAAATACTTAGCTCCACTGTAATTTAATTCAATTGATAGACATGTCTTAACCATTTACTATTTAAGATTTTTTGTATAAATCATTAATACACATGTATACTTTCATGATTAATATTTTTTTGCAATTATTCATTTTTTCAGTAATAATTTAACTAATTGCTCCACCATTGTGCAAAATGTTAGGGATAAAGAGACAAAATTAATAATAGTTCTTCTTCTCAAAGGACTCACTTTCTATTGGGGAAATTCAACATCTACATATGTAAGTAACAATTCAAGGAAGTAGAGAGCATTGATAACTAAGGCATCTAGGAAAAGCTTTCTGTATTTAAGGAGCTGTAGGGAAAATACTCTGAATGCATTCATGCCTGACAAGGTCAGATCTCACTACTCTGTATCACAGCCTCTACTAATCAGCAAACATTTATTAAGTTTTTATTGAGTGTATAGCACACTGTCCTAGGTCTGGTGTCTAGTTCCTAGGCAGTAGAACCTCACGTATAAGTCTTTTTTTGTTCCAGAAGACATTTTACCTAGTAGGTTATGAGAAAAATTTGGAATAATTTATTAAACTCACAGGCATATTCTCATTTCAAATTCCTTTTTTTCTTTCCTTAGAACATTATTAAATAGGAAAAACTAAACAACATCTTAAATATGGGAAAATTTACTATTTAATCCTTACCAACATTGTTTTCAGTGTTAAGGGGGGAAGAATACAGGAGATAATAGAAGGTTTTAGAAGAAAATTGATAGTAAATTGTATTTCTAGTAAAAATTATGTTCAGTTCAATATAATGAATAATTATTAATACCCTATTGTGTGAAAAATAGACAACTAGTTTCTGAAAGAAATAAAAAAGCTAAAGTAATTTATAATTCTTTTCATCTCCATCTCTAAAGGTATAAGACAATATGACTAATAGATAAATAACTTAAATACTAAAGAATACATGATGATTGCCTAGAAGACATAGAAAGTGATTATATATATATGTAAGTATATATAAGTATATATTTATATGCATATATATGTATATATACTTATATGTATATGTATACACAGGTATATAAGTACCTACATATAAATATACATATTTCAAGGAGAATCATAAAAGGTTTTGTGTTTTAAAGCACTGGCATTAAACTCAAATTGAAATAAATAACTGCAGGCACATATTAACTTAAACAACAAATCCACATTATCTATGTTATATTTTATTTATTTTGTTAAACATATGCCAATTACAATTTCAACTGATTGACCTCAGAGTTTTACTGTTCCCTTGTGGCTGCTGGCTATGAGTTTGCCATTTCTGCTTTTAAGACTGAATAAATATGTAACTAGTGGAGATATGTGGCATTCAAATATCTGTTTAGTATTTAATCTATACCTTCATATTGATTGATTAATTAAAAATATATTTAAAACACCAGGACAAAGACAGAGAATTGTCTCATTATCCAAAATATATCCAGATTAAAATTTTTTTGGTCTGATCATTTAACCAGTTCCAAATTCACCTTATTAAACTGTGATCTATCTCATACTTCTCCATATTGTCCTAAAGATATAATTAGATCTTTTTTTTTTTTCCAAATACTTTCCTGAAACCCAGCAAAACCGTATCTATTGTATTTCTCTAATTAAGCTACCCAGAAAGGAAAAACAAATGATTACATTAGTTTTTTTCTGGAATTACTTATTATGGATAAATCCTTGAAAACTTATAGTGATCTTCATTTCCTTAAATGCTCATCAGTCATTAATTTTCTTTAATAAAGTATTCCAGAATTTTGTTAAGAATATAGATCAAGGTCAACACATATTACATTTTCTCCTTTATTTTTGGAAAATTTTTACTTTTTTAACTTCTAAACAAAAAACAAAGAAAAAACACTTCTTTTTCATGTATTTTGAATTCTATTTTTAAATTTCCATTATGTTTAAAATATCACAGATAATGAATTAATGTTTAGGTACCCAATTTCTTTCAGTATCCCAAGAGATATATTATTTGCACCTTCTCTGTCTTTTGATGATTTCTTGTTTATTGGATCATTTCCAGAATCACTTTTGTTCTATTCCTTCCATTCTGGCAAAAATTCTCCTTGGTGAATAAAAGGGAAGCAAAATAAGACTTGAGTAGTTCTTTCCTCTCTCTTTCACTTATTATTATAAAGTCATCTATTCAGAGTGATGATTCTAAGCATTTTATTGATCTTGATTTTTTCACATCTTTAAAAGGTCCAAATTTAATTAGTGTTCTTGCAGTGAGGAGTTCAATGATGTGATGGGAATGGAAGCCAGATTATAATAAGGTGATGAGGAAGTAAAGGCATCATTTGGAGACATTTTTGAAATATAGAAGATAAACATGAAGCAGTAGGTGAATGAGGAAGAAGAAAATACTCCACTACGGTTAGAGAGACCTAGGAATGTGCATAGAAGGATGTGAAGCAATTAGAGGGAAAAAATATGCAAGATGTATGAAACAGAAGGGATTTTTTATTGTTTGTTTTTTGTTTAGAAAAGCTCCTGACTGAACCTTAAATCCGAATATCATATAAAAATAAAATCACAAAATCCAGAAACATGGTAAAGAGCTCTGAGTATCCAATCAATCTATTTATTAAAATACTGCTATGCCCTAAGCGCTAGATTAGGTTCTGGGGTGCAAAGAAAAAAAAAAAAACAACTCCTCTTTACCTCAAGGAGCTTACATCCAATCAGTAAAATCAACAACAATAACAAAAACAAATAAACAAACAAAACCCCAAAAAGAAATGTAGGTATAAAAGTAAAAATTTTAACAAGTCCATATAAAGCAATTTCCCTGGGGGTAAGACATTAATATCTGGGGCTATTAGGAATGGCTTCAGATAGAAGGTGACATTTGAATTGAGTTTGGAAGACAGCTAAGGATCCTAAGATGTTAACATGAAGCATAATAGTGCATCCTGATATGGAAGAGAGTCTGTGCAGACATAGATACAGGAAATTGTATGTATTGCAAGGTAAAAATTTTAGCACTGCTCAAGTTTAAAACTGCAACTAAGATTTTAAGACATCCTGCATTTCAAGGGGATAATAATAGGTCATTTATCAGTGGGGAAAAAGTCCCCTATGTATGTCTCTCTTATCTTGTTTCCATACCCATGTTCATTTCATTTCAAATTTCTGGAATTGCTATCATTGACTTCCACCTTTTGAAAAGCTAGCTTCCCCAGAAGACTTCCCAGATCCTTTTCTTTCCTTAGGATTTATTTTATGCTGCATTTTACCTGAATAATATACTTATTTTGTCTTAGCTTATATTAGTATTTTTAATATATCATAACCTGTAAATATAATATTTTCAGAGTGCTTTGAAGTGTACAAAACATTTCACAAATCATCTTAACTGATTCCAACAATTATGTGAAGATTCTATCTATACATAAGACAGAACTAGATAGTAAGATAAATAGAGAATTAAACAGTTAAGAAGACTGGAATACAAATCATGTCTCAAACATATCAAAGCTGTGTAAATGTGGGAGAATCTCTTTCTGCCTTACTTTTCTCATCTGTAAAATGGCAATAATAATACCTCCTGAGGTAGTCGGGAGGATCAAATCAGATATTTGCAAGACATTAATCAGAGTGCCTGGTACAGAATAAGCAATTAATTAATGGTTTTCTTCTTCCTTATTATCATTCTCAGTTGAGAAACTAAGGTTTCAAGAAATGAAATGGTATACTCACTGTTATGTAGTTGGCATCTCAGAGGCAAGATTAGAATTAAAATGTTTCCTAATTACAAATCCTGCTTATTTTTCATTATGTCACTATGCTCACTACAATGAAATGCCTTTCATTTAGGGATTGGATCTCGCTTAAGTTTTGTATCTCTTCTTTTATATTAAGCATATATGTATTCATACACAAATGCACACAAATATGTACAGTCATGTAAGTCATATTTCACCTGAATTCCATCAAATTGTCACTGTCTAAGCACTAGAACTTGGATAATAAATGACCGGAACTATATATTGTATTAAAGAGGGTGTGAGATGGAATTGATGAATTCCTAATTTGCAAAAGTAGAAAGAAAATTCTGAATGTGCATATATATATATATATATATATATACACACATACACATGTATATATATATATATATATACATACACATGTATATATATATATATATATATACATATGTATATATAACTTGAGGTTTGGAACATCTATTCATAATGTTTTGTGGAAAGCTACAAATATGGCAAGCAAATTATGAGCAAATATATCCCACAGTTCCTTAAAAATGTCAGCTCTGTGCTTTAATATTTTCAAAGACTGGCAATTTTTTTGATATGGAATCTACAAACTAACATAAAATCTGTGCTCAATCAGTAAATAGAAAATAAGTCTGTGTATTTCCTTCCACATTGTTGGTCCTCAGATGTTCAAGAATTTCTCCCTTGATGCTCTTGTAGCAGACAGAGTTCTATGCTAGTCTTAGAAAAGTCAGCATTTTATCTCAATGGCAATATCTTTTTACATGAGAGAGCAATTGGAAGTTCTTTACCACATATGATCAGCATGTAAAATTATTTTTCAAAGCAGCAGGAGATCCCAACATTCATTTATACTTGTTCCTTTTTTTAATATCATAAATCTGTATTCCTAAATGATCAGATTTTCCTAACTCAAGTCAGTACTATATTATAGCATACCAAAGCACTTTAGTAATTGAACATAGCACTATTTGCTATGCAAAATATTTATGCAGCATATTTAATAATGTAACATGGTGATGATGAGGTTGATCTTGAAAAAAATAGAGATTTTCACCATCATGGACATAATGAATTTATTGTGAACAATTCAGTTTATGATCATCCCAAACATAAGAAAATTATTTTTTAAATTAAAACAATAGCAACAGAATGGCTGCTATTTGAAAGATATTTATATTTAAAAGACATTTGAAAAATATTTTACATGTGCTGTTAAATTAAAAGAACTGACCTGAAATGTGACCATTGGGAAGGAGAAAACATGGCCTGAAATAGTATTATATGTTTCCTCTATGTTTTAGCATCCTAGAATCCTCCTTTGCATCCCATGCCCTCATTACTATGGTTGTTTTTTTATGGAACAATTGAAAATTTGGTACTCTTTCATTTTAAAAATATCATACACTTCAAAGTCAAGTTTTGAGTAAGTATGAGTATACATTGAATTTGACCTATTTCCCTCTTCCCCCCTAAAGAAATTATGGAATTTATGGAAAATTATCTTTGATTCTACAAATTGAATACCTAATATTCATCTTCTAAGTGAAACCTGTGTTTGGTATTGGGACATTTCTGCTAATAACCTTAAGGTTAAAGCACATTTTCCTTATATCACTGCAGAATTATGATTGTCATTATTTTTGCACAGGAACAATTGAAAAGGGACTTGCTGATATCATTCAGGAATTAAGTCATCAAACACTTTCATCTTCTATTATCGTTTTCAATTGATTTTTAAAGCAATTGTCAAGTTTTCTTTTTACAAAAATCAAATAGCTAAAACATGAGAGTTGGGCAAGAGTTTGTTTAAAGACAATTCAAACAGTTCTCCCTAGCTTTCATTGATTTCAAAATTGAGCAATCAATCTAGACACAGTCAGTACACCTTTAACAATGGTTTAAAGGAAGAAGAAATTCTATCCTTATGCCAGGTTCATGCCAACTCTGCTCTGGTGAAAAATCCATTGTCTTAGAGTTGAAAGAAGAAAATTGGAGAGGAAGAAAGACAGAAAAAGAAGAAATGAAGAAAGAATGGGAGGAAGAGTAGGGAAGGAAAGGAGATAGAAAAGAAGGAAAATGAAGGGAGGAAGATGGAGAAGGGAAGACAAAGGAAGAAGGGATAAAGGAAGGAAGAAAGGAAGGAAGGGAGAGATGGAAGAAAGAAGGAAAAATGGAGGGGATCAAGAAAGTAAAGGGATAAAGGAGAATCTTTCAAGATTTTAATTTCAGGTGATATGATTTTGAGGTTTTCTTCCTTTATTAAACAGAGGAGAGAAAGAATCACCAACAGCAATTGTATATGCACAAATGCAAATGAAATTGCTTTTTGTTCTCATTTACTTTACCCCCTTGTACCATATGACAGACTGTGTCAGATTCTATACTTCAATGTGGCTTTTACATATACTCACAACTTCCTAGCAGGTGGAAGATTAAAGACTTTTGATATTGGAATCTAAAAAATAGAAATATAGAAATATAAACTATTCTAGTGTTTCTATCTATTGAATAGTGACTTAGAAAAACTAGGAGTCTATACAAGTTAATTATTTTGAAAGCTCATAGAATTGTTTCTTTTCTACAACAGGTCACAAAATATTGCTCAGCTCATCCATATAATGCGATTAGTTGATAAAAAACAAAATATTTTATGGCACTTTTACTGTGTTAAATATAATTAACATTATATAAGAACATTTTAAGTGTTTTTATTTGTTTTTTTGCTTACCAATTCATTTTTAGTCAATGAGAAATGATTTATAGGAGGGAAACAGTTTTTAAATGTTTCAAACAAATATGCATATATGTATATATACATAAATATGCATGTGTATTTAAATATATGTGTGTATCTGCATCCATATTTCATCTATATTGTATATATGTTTATGAGTCAAACTCAGACCTTTAATATTATGATTTTTAAGTCAAAATGTCTGGTTTTTATAATTTAGCAATAATATATAACATTGAGCTAGATAAGCAATAGAAAAATATTTGTTATGCACTTATACTTCACTTCCTTTCTAATAAACAACATGGGATAACCAAAAGAGATCTGGATAAGTTTTGTGATCTTGTGAAAGTTACTTGAACTTTCTAAGTGCCAGTTGTTTTTCTAAAGAGGCATAATAAGATATGGAATACATTTTCTCAACTTTCAATTATAACATCAATATAAACTATTGTGATTTATATTTTCCACTGACACCATTCTAGTTCAAGTTTTTTTTTTTTTTTTTTTTTACATTTTGTCTATTATTGTACTGAGTAGTCTTTCTTTAATCTTTTCTGTATCAGAAAATAGTTTACATACATTTTTTTCCCTTTTACATAGTCAATAGATTTATTTTCTTGAAAATCAGCTATGATTATGTCAGACCCTTTACAAATGATTACTAATCCAGAGTATTATATTACGATAAAAACTACTTTACCCTACCCATATCCAGACTATCTTTACATTTTGGGGTCTCTACTTCCCTAGAATTCTGCACATATAAAGTAAAATGGTGCTTCTATTTTTTTCAACAATCTCATGTGTAAAGAAAAAAAAAGAATAAAACAAAATAAGCATATATTAAGTTATAATAGCCATTGTGTAAATCCTGGGGATCTAAAAATTTAAATAAATGAAATTCCCTATCCACAAGGGGCTGACATTCTAATGAAAAAGACAACATACAAAAGAGATATGAAAATTGGGAGGATGGAAAATTATGGAGAGCCAAGAAAGGTAAATATGTCTAATGGGAGGTTTGATACTGGAGATTAAAACACAAGATATGAAACTAAATCCCAGATAAATCCTTTTTCACAGGTAGCCTTTCCCAACGCCCTTAATTCCAATGTCTTTCCTCTTTTAATTATGTTATTTATCCTCCAAATAGCTTGTTTGTACATATTGCTTGCTTCTTATCTCTTGCTTATAAGCCCCTCAAGGATGCTGATTATCTTTTGTTTTTATTTTTTATCCACAATATGTAATATAGAGACATAGTGAGGGTTTAATAAATGTTTATTCACTAACTGCCTCACTAAAACAATTCCTACTCCAAAGGATCTCATATTCTAAACCAACTCCAGTTATCTGATTTTTAAAAAATGGATCTATGTGTATCAGGTGTATCAGGTATATACTAGAATAGTATGTCCATACGATATTGCTACATAGCAAAGGTATTAATTGCTAGATGTACAGAGAAGTTTAATGAGCTCTGTGTTCCATCTTCCAAGGATACTAATGTTTAAAAATAAAAAGGAAAAACAATTTGCAAATTTGAAGAATTCACAGTGATTCTCTTTCCCCAGTGTCTTCTGGAATTTTTTAATTAAAAAATTCAAATCTAGATATTAACAAAAGCCTTGTTTTACATGCATTTATATCAAGACAATACCTTAGTGGGTTGTATCTTATCAAAAATATTTCTTTGAATATACCTAGAATGCACTCTTTGTGATTGAACTAATCACCCATTTCATTACTAGTTAATCATACCATCACATTATAGCCAACCAGTTTAGATTGATGGGATAATTGTAATTCCCAAAGAAGATGACAGATAACATCAACTTATTTATAATTCATGTTTGCTTACTTTATAATTCTAGAAACAACCATATAATAATAAATCTTATTAAGCCTATTTTCAGAGCTCCAGTAGTTTAAAGAAACAATTGGTAATTCCTTCCCATTCATAGTCCTCTATCTGGAGAGTACTTCTCAGAGTCTTATTGTGCCATCCCTGGAACAGAAGAAAAGGTCAACAAACATTGTGTGGCTGATGTGTTCTGTCCTGTCCTGAGTCAACTTGACTCACTTCCTAGGAATTTTATCAAATTTAAAAAGGAGTAATAGCTGCTGATTAGAAAGAAAAGCCATATAGAAAAAATGATAGAAATTTTGAACTTCAAGGGAACTTCATGTTCTTCTAACTTAAAATATTTCATTTTTTCCTTAAAGAAATTTGAGAAGTTAAACAACATGCCCAAATGTAAATAAATAATTAGTGACAAAACTGAGGTTACAACCTAGTTCGCTTCACTTAGTCTGGTTTCCTTGCTATCAGTCTGTGTCAACATTGAGGTAAGACTTCAAAAAAAAAAATTTAAATCTTTATCTGAGGAAATGGCTTAACACTTTTATAGCTCTTATTCTTTCCACTCACATTATACTTACATTAGAAATATTCACATTAGAAAATACAGATATGCACAAATAAATATAATATATAATATAAATATAATAAATAAATAAATAATATATAATATAAATACAATACACACATGCATTTATTCATATGTGCACAACATGAGTACATAATGTGGATATATGCATGATCGCATATACACATATATGTATAAGTACATTAGGAGGGAGTGGAGGAGGGGGTGAGATAGAAGGAGGGTGAGACAGAGATAGAGAAACATGTAGTTTCTCTATCTCCAAAAATATAGATATATACACATATATGTACAACATGAGTACATAATGTGTATATTCATGTTTGCATATATACATATATATTCACACACACACACATATATATTCAGTCACATACCCACATGGTTATGCATGTTTGTTTGTTTGTTCATTAAGTGTAAATTTAGATTTTAATCTAGTGAGTTATATATGACTTTTAATTTCATAAGGTCAAGTTTTACAAGGTAAGTAATTTTGCCGAAGATCACACATCATAGTACATAGGTAGAGTCCCATGGGGACAGAAGAAAGTATAGATGGAGATACTCTTAAATATCATCTGTGAGAAGTTATTTCAAGATGTTGGTCCAAAATTCACCAGAAGATATTTTGTGCATTAAGAATAAACAAGTTTATTATTATCTTCACCAGTGATTTGCTCCTTAACTTTCTTTACAGCAGGAGACACAACTCACATAGGTTTTGCTTGGAATTCAGAGTATCTTTTGCTACTATTTTAGACTCAAAATTGAAAATGGGATATAACCTGTGGTTGGGTTGGAAACTGTCACTTAAGCTTACTAAACTTTCAGTTTATCTTCTATAAATGATGATACAGTTACCTATACTAAGTATTATATATATATATATATATATGTATATATATATATATATATATACATATATACATCCCCATTTGAATAAACAAATTACTTAACCTAAGTTTGCCTCAATTCTTTCATTTGTAAAATGGGAAAAATAATAGGACCCACACGGTGTGTGTTATTGCCTGACAATATTGAGCTTTCAATAAACGTTAGGTACTATATTTGTTGTTGCAATTAATAGCAATATCTAATTTGATCATTATTTCACTACCCATCTCAGGTAGTGAATATCAGATGAGATAACTAATGGGAAAGGGTCTTATAAATTGTAAAGTGTTATACAAGTGTGAGCTATTACTAGGATTGATGTTGTTGTTGCTTTTGATACATTCATGAGCTTCCCAAAGTTGTTAGAATGGCAACAAACCTCGTGGATATTTCCAGGATGTTAGGCATCATTGCCTCACTTTATAGAATTAAAAAAAAAAAGGAAACTTAAGCCCTTATGAGAAAAGCAATTTTTACAATTTTCATACTTTCTTGAGCAAACCATTTAACCTATGAGCCTCAGTCTCCTCATCTGTAAAATACAGGAGTTGTTTAGGTGACCTCTAATGTCTCTTTGGGCTTTCAAAAATTATATTATCCTATAATTCCATAATTATTTGATTCCTTTTAATGAACATTTTATCCCCCAAATACATTCAACCTGCAGTGTTGCCTAAATGTAAAGTTTTTAAAGCTGAAGGATTGTCCCATTACTTTTATACGTAACTACCTATGGGAAAAAACCTGGGAAAATATGCCAAATATCATGTGATTTTCTGCAATAATATAATTTTTAATAATTTTAAAATTACTCTATGGTTCTAAAAAAAGGTTGGTTGTTTTTTTTTTTTGTTTTGTTTTGTTTTGTTTTGTTTTTAATTAGCCCTTTAATCAAGGCAGATATACTGACTTACAAGCCCAAAGATAAAGTGTTGGGTTTTTTTGTTTGATTGTTTTGTTTTGTTTTCTTGGGTTTTTTTGAAACTTAATAGTAAAACTATGAACTTTTAAAGTACATTAACATAAATCATTTGTTCCATCACTTTGACCTCTCCATTACTTCTCCTCAACTTTCATTTATACTTATGTCTCCTTATTCTATTTTTTCAGAACCCACTCATATTTTATTTCTTTGCATTTTAACCCATTTCCCCCCCTTTCTCCTTCCACAACCTCTGGCATGTACAATCCTTGTTATTGTTGCTAAAAAAATCTGACCTTTATCACCATTTGTTTCTTAAATCAGATTTTGTCTTTATTATGGTAATGCTTTTTGTGACCTTTGACACTAATCTTTTTCTTGAAGCACTGTCCACCTTTTATATAGTATTCCAAGTCATCTGATTAGAATGGTCTAAATTATTTTGTACTTTAATGTCTCTGTGTAAATCTTTTTTTCCCATCCCACTGATGTCCCCTAAGTCCTCTGAATATATGAACTCCGATTTTCAAGGCACTAAACTAACTCCATTATTTATAATACTTTGGATTTGAACAGGATTCTAAGAACAAAAAAAAAAAAAAAAGTTTTCCTTATAAGCAATCTTATAAGGAAGATAATACAAATATTCATGTTATTTTTAACTTGACCTATAATTTCATTGGTTAAAGGCACTTTCAGTTAAGAAACCCTTAGCAATAAATATGTGAGTGGCATCTCTTTAATTTTCTATATAATAGAAAATTTTCTGGGTTACTTGCAAGGTTAAATTACATTTCCAATGTCATGTATCACATCTGTGATGAAAGTAGGACTTGAATTCAGACCTGAACTTAGATCAACTGTGCACTATTTCATTCAGACTTTAAAAATATTATCTGTCCTATTTAAAGATGAGAAAATTAAGTTCAAAAAATGTTAAATAATGTGTCACATAACAACTGAACCAGGATTTGAAATTTGATCTTCCTATTATGAAGCCAATTTCTTGTCATTCCCTATCCCAATTTCTTATGAAGAATTTAGCTGGTATTGTGACTGTGTACCATTTTGGAAAAACAAAAAACAAAAAACAAAAACAAAAACAAAAAAACCCCACTGATTTAAAATAACTGAAACACCAAAATATTCCAAGTCAAACTATAAATTCAGATTTGTGATAAAGAAGGAAATCTAGAATATTTAAAGTTATTCAAAAATACAATAAACTTATTTTATACTTTTTATGTAACTAAAATAAGATCAAGAATGTGAAATCCTTTGCAAACTGTATAATGCTACATAAATATCAATTGTTATTATGGTTCTCTTAATGGTTGTTGGCCTCCAGTACCCAGGATTTTAATTTCATGATTTACATACCTTGTGTCTTTTGTGGCACTCCAGCAAAATTCAAGTTACGTTTATAGAATATCACAAGGGAGTGCTGATAAACTGGGGGGGGGGGTGAAAATTGAAGAGAAACACACTTTTAAATTTGACATACATTAGAAATACTTGAGTCTAAACAATCAGCAAAACAAAACTAAACCCTGATTTGTATCTGTCAATTTCCAAGATGTAAATGCTCACACAGAAAATTTAACAATCGGCTCTTGGCTGGAGAGGACTCTAGCACATCCCTGACTGATTTCAAAGTAATGGGTTCTTTTTTATCTTCCTGTCTGATTCTTTAATCCATAGCTGATGACTACTTATTATGTAATTTGTGGGATAGAACCTGATTTTGCAGGTTAGAATAAAATGTTTCTATGGTCCTAGTCATCTCTGGAATCCTGTGGTTTTAAAATATTATGTGAGTTTCTAATCATTTTCTAATCATTCATAGTAGACATAAGACTACCATAAGACAAAGTCATAAGCAAGCAGTCCAATGTATGTTAAATATGGTAGAGATATATGTTAAATTTAATATATGTATACATATTTATACAATTATTATGCAGCCCAAGGGGAAAAAAAGAGAAAGAAAATAAAATACAAGTAAGCAACAATAAAAAGAGTGAAAATGCTATATTGTGAAACACCCTCATTTCTTCCAGTCCTCTCTGGGTGTAGACAGCTCTCTTCATCACTGAACAATTGGAACTGGTTTGAATCATCTCATTTCCTTGCAGATTTCTCATTAGTTACTTGGTCTTCACTGATTTCTCTCTCCTATAAACATTTATAGTATTTTGTATCTGTTCTTTGTCTTTTATACTAGCATTGAGTTAAGCATTTTTATGACTTTAATTCTTATCTGACTACCTGATATCTTTAAAATGCTTCCATGTTCAAGAGCTCCAAAATTCTTTTTATTTGATCATAATTTTTCTTTTCATCTTTCCCTATGCATTACTCCTAAATCTACTCTAAAGTCTCAAAATGATCATCAAACTCTTTTCTATTCTGTCTCTCCTTCACTCCTGGCATCCCAATACCTCCACTACTCACCGTCCACCTGTCTACATTTCTAGCCTAAAGTTGCAGGTTGTTGGCATAATAAATAAGATAGCTGGAATTGTAGCCTGGAAGAACAGAGTTCAGATTAGTATCTCTGAGTCCCCAAGGAAATCACTTAATCTCCCTATGCCTCAGTTTCCTCAACCGTAAGAAGGAGAAGTAATGTTTATCTCACAAGGTGGTTGTGAGGATAAACTGAGATATTTGTAAAACAGTTACAGAGCTATTTAAATGCTCAATAAATGCTCTCCTATCTTCCCAATCTAATTTCCTTATGAATGAATTCCAACTTCACACTAAATGCTTTCCTTAGAACTTTTGTCTTCTTATCCTATTGCTGGTGATCACCAATTGCTAATAATTTTGCCACATTCTAAACCTGGATTGTTTCTACCAACTGCTCCACTCCTAATCCTTGTTTTTGTTACTGTTCAGTCATTTTTGGTAGTGTCTGATTTTTTGTGACCTCATTTTGGGTTTTCTTGGCAAAGATACTGGAGTGGTTTGTCATTTTCTTGTCTCTCATTTTACAGCTGAGGAAACTAAGGCAAACAGGATTAAGTGACTTGATCAAAATCACATAGAAATAAGTGTCTGATGCTAGATTTGAACTGAGGTGTTCTTGACTTTAGGGATGGTGCTCTATTCATTAAACCACTTAGCTTCCTCTTCACTGCTACTTCATATGTTGCTTAAAGAGACTGGAAGAAATTTTAAAAATTGTGTTGACTGGTCCATTGAAAATTTATGATCACCATTCTCAAAACAGATCATGAAGACAATCTCCTGAGTGCAAATCTGGACTCAGAAACTTACTAGCTGTGTGATTCTGGGCAAGTCACTTAATCCTGTTTGCCTCAGCTTCCCTATCTGTAAATGAGGGACAAGGAAATGGCAAACCACTCCAGTATCTTTGCAAAGAAAAACCCAAATGGAAAATGGGGTCATGAAAAGTCAGACAAAATTTATTTAAATCTATTGGAATTTGACCTGACAACTTAAACTCAATATATTCCAAATAGAACTTTATATTCTTCCCATTCTCTTCCAAATATATCTAATTAATTGCTAAATCTTGGTATTTCTTTCTGTACTGTATTTCTCTCCCAGTTTATATCTTTTTCCAGGACTTAGTCAACTCTTTTCTAGCCTCTCACAATTGCTTTGCAATTATATTTCCTTCTTCCATGTAGCTCTCAACTCCAGTATATCCTTCATATGACAAGCAAAATGATTGACAGAATTGTAGCCATGCCGTCTCACTTCTCAATAAAATCTAATGGCTCCCTGTCTCTATGATCAACTTTAATACCCTCTGTTTAGCAATTAAAATTCTTTATACTCTGGTCCATTCTTGTGTTTCCAATCTTCCTATACATCACTCTTCTCCTTGTATATCATGTATCCAGCCATGCTAGCCAGAATGTTTTTTCTCACACTGAGTGCTTTCTCTTTCACGTTTCTGTACTGGTTCTTATTTTTTCCCTCATAACTATTAACTGTTTTGATATCATGATTTCCTTTAAAACTTGGCTCAAGTACAGTTTCTTAAGGAGGACTGTTCTTATACCCTCAGCTCCTAGAGCCTTCCTCTCTAAGGCTACCTACTATTTATTCTGAGTAGATTTTGTACATTCCAAAATAGGTGTAAGTTATCTCCTCAGTTGGAATGTAAGCCTCTTGAAAGAAGAAGTAGCAACTAGGTGGCATTAGATTTCCTTGCTCAGTAGAATGTATTACTATATATTATACTTTTATTATATTAACATGTACAAAATATATCATTATATGGATGATTATATTTTAATAGATTTTCTTTGATATTTTGTATCACCTCTAGTACCTTGCACAAAACTTTTTTTTTTTTTTTTTAATGTGTATGGTAGAAATTGTTTAGTTTGATTTGATAATTGGTTTTCCTAAGAAGCCCTTGAAAATTCCTAAGAGGCAATTGAAATTTAGAAATTTCATCAGCAACTTGATGATGATGATGATGATGACAATGATGATGATGATAATATCCAGAGATATGGACTGTGAGCTTGCTATTTGGGCAGCCTACTGCTCTAGTATTTCAAGAGAGGGGAGTTCTAAAAATGAATTATACCAGTTTATCTTTGCTTATTATTTGGCATATTTAAGAGAGGACTAAATGGCTTAACTAGAGACACCCAAGATTGCAAGTTTACAGGAAAATACAAGGGCAAAAAGGGAAGCACACAATACTAGCAAGTCTCTCTGGTGCTTTCTCTTCCTTTAAAAGAAAAAAAAAGAACTGGAACAGTTTGTGGCCAGAAAGGACAAGGATAAGATTGTTGATAGAGCTTCAGGCAAAATTGTCTTAGGTTCATGGCAGGGCTGCATAATTGTCAAGAAAAAAGCTACATATTGGATTTGACAAATTATTTCACAAAAATGCCCTCAGTCTTTCTGAAGCCCATAGCTGAGTCTTTGGGACCTGTCACTACTTTCTACTGAGGGATGCAGAGGAAGACTCTAGGTTTTATCAAAAAGAAATAGTTTCACTTCGCTTCCCTACTTCCCATCATTTCACAGGTTGGAGGCACCAGGGGTTAGATGGAATATGGAAACATCTTACATGGAAAGTTCTAAACATTGAATTTCAAAAATGAGAAGGAAGGGATGCCAGGAGGAGGAAGAGGTGATGTTTAGAATATAGATAGCCATTGGAAGAAAAAGACATGGAAAATAATTTAATAATAATTAAGAATCATAATGATGATATATAACACTAACTTTCCATCAAGAAATTTGCTAAACATTTTTGTTATCTCATTTAATCCTCACAACAAACCCTGGAGGTGGTTGCTATTATTATCTCCATTTTACAAATGAGGAAACTGAGGCAAACTAGATAAAACGACTTGCTCAAGAGTCAAGAGCTAATAAATGGTGAGGCCATATTTGAACTCAAGTCTTCTTGACTCTAGATTTGGCACTATATTTCCTCAATTATCAGAAAAAAAAAGCATTTAGTTTTATAATGAAATAGGATTATCTTCATGTGTGTATATATATGTAAATAAAAACTTTCTATATAATTATATTGTATGTGTGTATGTATAGTGCTTCCCAGATTCATAAGTTCATAGAATTAGAGCTAAAAAAGTTCTTAGAGGTATAAAGTCCCAGTTATTCATTTTTATAGATAAAGAAACTGACCTCAATGCTAAGTAACAGAACTAGTTTCTTGATAGCAAATCTAGTATTCTTTCTGCTAAGCAAATATGTAATAATATGCAAAAAGAAAATCATCTTTTCTTTGGGATTTTATGTGACTTTATTATAAATTTCTTTTTTTACCTATACTTGGTGTTCTCAGTTAATATTGCTCAAGACTGAAAACGGTTAATATTGATGATGAAAGAGCTAATGTAAGTATTTAGCCCTAGGAGTAAAGAACATTTAGGAAAATACTAGCTAATATTTGTAGAATAATTAATATTATAAAGCTCTTTAAGATTCATAATGTGTTTTACATATAAATGCTTGAATTATGTACATTTATATTTCTAAGTCAACTTGTTTTAGATAACTGTTTTTTGATTGTCATTGATTTATTACTAAATGAAAATAGGTTTATATTTCTATAAGTAAGTTTGGTTGTTAATAAATCATGAATTTCTGTGAGACGTAATACCAAGGAAAATATTTTCATTTGTTAGATATAATATTTAAAGTATTTTGCTTAAGTGAACATTTACAATCTTTTGTTTGATAAACCGTTGCTATTAGAAAAGAAAGCATACATGTAAGAACGATTCATGAATTTTTAATTGTTTTCTGTACTGTGAAAATAAGCCCAAATTCCTCACCACCTCAGACTTTACTTCTGACACATGTATATTGTTTTTTTATAGGCAATATATTCTTCAGTAAGACCTATGAATTTTGAAAACTATGTAAATTTAAGCACAATGGCAAATTGAATTTATGTATTTCATTTAGAAAGATGCATTTTGAGTTTTCAAAATTTTGCAATGACAAATTTTTCAAGTGATTAAAAAATAACCATTCACAGGGCAGCTAGAAGGCACAGTGGTATACAATGTTGGCCTTGAAGTCAGGAGGACCTGAGTTCAAAAGTGGCTTCAGATAACTTTACTCTTACTACCTATCTAATCCTGGGCAAGTAATTTAATCCTAATTGTTTTGCCAATCATCATCATCATCATCATCATCATCATCATCATCATCATCATCATCATCAAAAAGAAAATTTTTTTAAAGCATAGCAGTATGATGAGGTGATAATAAGGGAAATTGAATATCAAAGTTAAAATTTTATGTCTTTAAATCACATAGAGAAAACTGGCATACAGACTTTTACTGAAATATGTTGCTAGTTAGATGAATGATTGATTATATCAGGCTTTTTTAATGTTTCTTTGACTGCAGTTTAATTTTACATACATAAATCTATCCAATAAGTAGCTTCAGCATTTTCTTTCATCTGAATTACTGACTTTTCTTCTAAGCTTTTTCCCTCTTTTAATAATGATCAACTATCCTTTCTTTTATATTTATTATTGAACCAAGATTTTAATGTGATCAATATTTCCATCAAGTGTTTGTATTCAGTGGCTTTTAACATTAACCGACTACAATAGCTCTAAAATTCTTTCTCACTCTAAATCCATGATTCTATGGTCCTATGAATTTGGCACTGAATTTCAATCAATTAATGTAAAGCTCGACACTGGTATGACATGCATATATGTATAAGTGTGTGTATACATGTATGGTTTGTGTGTATATATGGATATGCATACATGCATGTTGTTTACTGATTTCAATTATATCTGATTCTTCAAGATTCCACTTAGAGTTTTCTTGACAAAGATTCTAGAGTGGTTTTCTTCTCCAACTTAATTTTACACATGAAGCAACTAAGATAAACAGTATTATGTGATTTGTCTGGGGTTACACAGCTAATAAGTGTCTGAGGCCAGATTTGAACTCAGAAATGAGCCTTCCTGACTCTAGGCCTGGCACTATTGCTTTTTTTTTTTTTTCCTGAGGCAATTGGGGTTAAGTGACTTGCCCAGGGTCACACAACTAGGAAGAGTTAAGTGTCTGAGACCAGATTTGAACTCAGATCTTCCTGACTTCAGGGCTGGTGCTCTATCCACTGCTGGCACTATTTACTATGCCATACAACACATGTATACATACAAATATACAAAGCCACACATATTTTTATATATGGGGATATATATGTATGTACACATCCACAGGTATACATATATATTTATAGTGTGTATATATTTGCTTGTGTATAGGTAAATAAACAGATGTACATGCACACATACATACACATATACAAGTTCAAGTTCAGTCTCTGAGACATTGTCCTTGTGACCTTGGGAACATTAATAAAAGTGTAATTTTCAGAACAGATGTGGATCATCATTGCTAAGGTTTCTTCCTTAGAAAAAGTTCTCTATATCAATGAAATCAAAAAACAGATCCAAAGCAAGTCAAGAAACAAATGATCTATATCTACCAAAATTATGCAATTCTATGCATTCATTTTTAGCAATGACAATCCCTAGTATGAGAACCAATTTGATCAATGCTAGTTGTTGTTTATAATTGAGTATTTTCTTTGGATTTTGTAAATTGCCTTAGTGGCTATTTATTTCCGTGGAATCATTGTGCTTACAGTACTACTTATACTTAACCTATTCTTAAATGAATTGCCCAGCCCCCCAATTTAGCTCTCAGCAAAGATTTAACAGCAAACCAGTATTGAGTATATTGACATCTGAGCCAAGACTTTATTATTTCTTTGAATTGAAGTCAATTTTCATTATTTTATACATTTTGCAAGATAGCAAATTTTAAAGTATAGTTTATAAATTGGTACTTTTCTTAACATGTAGTTACTGCAATATTTGAGCTAAAGCTATGGCATTGACCTACGTTTACATCTGCCACAAGTAAAAAACAAATTTAGATACAATGACCTCTTAAATTACCAACCCCAAGGGATATGCAGCTGAGGGATATAGAACAAAAATATCAGCCAACATATTTTAGGTATATTTTTCTCTCTAATCTCCTGTTTACCATCTTATCTCCTTTAAAAATTCCTTCCTGGACTGAATGAAGAAAATCTGACAACTTCTACCTCTTCTCACCTTCCTCTGGACATTCAAATCATGTCTTTCCTTCCAAATTTCTATCATATTGCTTGGAGGTGAAAGTAGCCTTAGAGGTCATTATGACCAATTTTTCATTTTGCAGGTCAACAAACATCTGAAGGACTGTTATGGATAAGGAGAAGAGCAGAGGCCTAGGGATGAGAAGTAGGGATTTCTTATCCACACTTAGTGGATGAGAAAACCAGAAGCAAAGAGACAGAAGGAGAGGTCAAAAAGGTAGGTGAAGGTTCAACAGAGTCTGGGAAGCAGAAAAAAGAAAGTATTTCAAGAAGCAGGAGTGATTGACAGTAGCTTATAGACCTGCAAGCATCTTCATTATTCTTGTTTTTTTCCTCTCAGAAAATGGAGAATTGTTCTTTAGCTCAAAGAGAAAACTATTCCTATGAGTTTTGAAATAAATCTGTACCATACTTGTCACTGGAAAGGGAGGCTGACCCTGGGAAATGTACAATAGATGAGTAATGCAGATAATGTTTGTTGCTTAACCAGGCTAACTGTAGGTCTAATTCATCACTGTCTGGATGGCTAATAGATTTATTGTGACCACATAAAAATTCATTTAAAACATGAGTGTGGGGCTCTCTTTTTATCATTATCTGTCTTGTTTCTGTCATGTTGACTATAGCAAATAAAATTTCATTTTTGTGCAGGCTGAAAAATTTCTAGGGGAGAGTATATCTGATCCTGTTAAAATGTCTTCCTCAACACAATTTCAGATATCAGAGTTACTTACTGATTCTAGGTCTCTAGACATTTTCAAACAGCCATAATTTCCAAAAGATACAATAGAATACTAATGGGAAATTTTTTTTAGGCAAAAATGTAAATATATTCTGGCCTAGAATAAATGTTACAGATGAAAAATATGTGAAATGAAGTATAGAAACTCATTTAACAGAAGAACAAAACCAAGTGTGATTAATATTAAACTGTAGAAAAAAATTGATTCTACCCTGGAGTCCAACAATACAAGCTAGCAAAATTCAAACTTGCTTTATTTACATGGTAAACAGAACTTTTCAATAAAGTAGAACACCAAAAAAAGTTTTTGTTTTTTTTTTTCATTTTTCATCCTGTTTTTCTTAGTTATATTCTTTGACAAGTAATTAACTGCTAGCAGTCAAAATCTGAATTTTTAATTCAGCACACTATGAGCAAGGCTTTGTGCTATGTTATCATTGTGAAAGACATAAAGTTTTTATTAGATGTTAACTGCTATTGAAGAACTCACAGTTTACATGGGTATAGAGAATAAATAGAGAAATAACTAAAAGGTAGAGGGATTGTGGAATATCATATGAGTGGTATGAAAAAATTCAGGAATTCAAAGGAGAGGTTTATTTCTGGCTCAGGAGAAGGATTCAAGGGTGAGAGGTCATGCATAAGAACTTGGAATTGCACAGGATTTCTGTAGATAATGGTTGAAAGTAAGGGAAAAAAGAAAGAAACCTACCTTGATTACATGTCATAATATAATGCATTAATTAAACTTTTTGCTGCTTGTTAAAAAAAATAAAATAAAGGTAGAACATTGAATAGAGTAGATGAAAAAGATCTAGAATCCAGCAGATAGACTCAATAAGCCTAAGAACATAAGCTTCTAGACAAGCAGATCTTTATTCAGTAAGAAATTTGGAGAAAACAGAAGGCAGTTTGGAGAAAATTGGTTGAATTAACATCCTTCTTCACACAGGAAGGAATTAAAGAAGGATATATTTATTAAGCTCCTGCTGTGTGCTGTTTTAAGGTCTTACACATACTATTACAGCCTCATAATAGCTCTGAGAGGAAGATGCTGTCATTATCCTCATTTTACAATTGAGGAAACTGTGCTAGGCAGAGAATAAATGATTTGCCCAAGGCCACATAGTTAAGAAGAGACAAATGGATTAATGATCTCAGTATAATAGGTCATGTCATTAAGTAATTAGTGAAGAAAGGAAAGTTAAACCTTTTATATAGGTTATGGAGAACAGACACTGTTGATGAAACTGTGAATTATCTCACTAATTCTAGAATAATTTTTGCAATTGTGTAACATTTGTAATAATTTATAATTATATAAATATTATTATACTATTTTTGTTGTTGTTCAATCATTTTAATCATGTCTAATATTTGGTGATCCTATTTGGGGTTTCCTTGGCAAAGATACTTGAGTAGTCATCATTTCTTCCTGCACCTCATTTTATAGATGAGAAGTTGAGAGAAATATGGTTAAGTGACTTGGCCAGGATCACCTAGCTAGTAAGTGTCTGAGCCCACATTTGAACTCAGGAAGATGAGTTTTCCTGACTTCATGGCTGGGCACTCTATCTTTTGTACCATCATGCATGTCTCCTGATCCACCAAACCTTTACTTTACTTATAACCCAGAGGTATTGTTGATAGAACTAGAGAATCTAGAAAAAGGTTCATAATAGCACTATTTGTTACTACAAAAAGATGGAATGAAGAGAATGTCCATTGATGCAATAATTAACTTGGAATAAGAAATTGGATTCAAATCTCATCTCAGGCTTTTGTTAATTATAATACAAATTATTAATAATAATAGTACTCTTCAAGGTTTACAAAGTGCTTTACAAATATATGTATTTTATCTTCAATATCAACTGATTTTAAGAGGTGAAAAGATTGAGGCAGACAGAAGTTATGTGACTTTCCTAGGGTCACACATTTAATGTCTGAGACCAGATTTGAATTTGGACCTTCTTGATTCCAGGTCCAATGCTCTGCCTAGGGGTCTCTGATGCTAGACAAATCACTTAATCACGTTTTACTTCAAGTATATCTTCCATAAAATAAAGAGTTTGTAATTGATAGTCTCAAAGTTCCCTGTTCTATAACTCTATACCATAAACAAATTATGACATCTAAATATAATAAGATATTATCATGAAATATGAACAATTGAGGAAAACATAAGAAAATATTAATGAACCAACTGTAAAAACATTAAAGGAAAAGAACAAGTTCACAGGATTCCACTGATATGAAGACAACACAACAAGGAAAGAGAATTCCGGATAAACACAATGATCATGGTTGGTTCCAAATATCTAATATTAGAGGACACTTTCTTACTATTTGTTAAGAAAGAGTGAATGTGAGGCAGGCAAGTGGTTCAATGAATAGAAAAAACATTAGTCCTGGAGTTAGGAGGATCTGAGTTCAAATGTGACCCATGATACTTACTAGCTATGTGACCCAGTTCAAGTCATTGAAATCCCACTTGATTCTGAAACAAAAGGGAAAAATGGTGAACCAAAAGAAAAATAAAAAAATAGCAATTTTACATGTCCATTTTGTTCCAATACCTATGTTAGATTGTCTCAAAACTTAAAAAAAAAAATACAGGAAGTTTGGCAAATTTTGAGGAGAGCCTTTGGGGAAGGAAAAATTATTTTATATTTTTTAAAAAGAATAATGACATGACCAAAATAAAAATAGCTTAGGCAACAAATATTTATAAAAAACTCTCTGTGTCAATGCACACTGCTAAGCAGTAGAGATACAAAGAAAAACAAAAACATTATCTTCTTCCAAGAAGTTTAAATTCTAAAAGAGAGATCCCATGTAAATAAACAGCATCTCTATCTATTTATACATATGTAGATAGAAGATAATATTCAATGACTTTGGGAAATTACTATTTTTAATTCAATGAATCTGTGGATAAAATAATGCTGACTATAACTCTTCTATACCTTCTCAATCTATAAAATTCTTGTTCCTATCATTTAAATCCTCACAAAATATTTGATGTTAATGTATTCCTTATTTGATTGTAATCACCTTGAGGACAGAGACTGTCTTTTGCCTCTTTTTGTATTCTTAATGAAGGGAGGGAAACCGTTCCCTTTACTGAAACTATGTTCCTTTTAAGATTATCACTCTAAAACTGTGTTCCCTTTTGGAGTCTTCCCCCCATAAATTATCTTTCGGGGATCTTTGGTAGTCCCTTTGATTCAATTAGAAATCTTGGTCAAAAAGCCCTCCTTTGAAGTGTTGTTAATTCCAATTGGAGATCTGGGCTGGATACTGATAAGAATCTAGGCCTGGAAACTTTGTCTCCTTTTTCAATCTGAAGCCTTAAGACTTCTTTTAAAGAGCAGTTTTCTAAACTCACTGCTTGCAAAAGGTCCAAAGCAGCTTGCTCTGCTTCTGGGACCCTGCCCATTGAGAAGGCTTTGTCTTCTCAGTGCCAGACTCCATTTCCTTAATAGGACTTTGCTATTATGAAGTCAGTCTCTTAACAAAACTGGCTTCCTATCCAACAAAAAAAATTTTCATTTTTGCAATTAATATTTCGGGTTTCATGAATCCTTTCATTAAGAACCTATGCATCAACCATAAGGGGATTTTAACAACTGTCTGATTGCTACTAACCTTATCACTTAGCACTTACTGCAGTGTCTCACACATAGTGATCACTTAAATTAATTTCTATTCATTGATTAATTTATTTACTGATAGGAATAATATAATAGGGTTGGAAAGAAATATGTGTTTGTCCTGATATTGCTTCAATGCCCATATGTACTTTATTGACTGACTACAGGAAATTCATCAATGTGGCACCCCTTTGGGACCATAATCATAAATTCTCTATAACTTCATATATAATACTTAAAAGTAGCCAAATTTGAAAAAATCCATTCGCTTTTAGTCAGTCTGCTGATGATCCCATTCAGATTTAACTAGAATGGTATTTAGACAATGTTGCCTATTACTACCTTGCTATTTGAAATTTTTCCAGCTTGATAATACTTCCCACAATTTTTAATCTCCTGACATATATCTTAGATTACAAGAATTTGGGCTCAATTTCACAGATGGCGATTCACTGGAATAGGACATCATTGGAAGATGATGTATAATATGTAAATGTTTTATATGATATATAAAATAAAACAAAATTATCCTACCAGGTAGTAATTAGCATCATATGAATCCTGTGGAAAATTCAGTTGAAAAAAAAGATTGATTACATTGTTTTTTTACAGAAGGAATAATCTGTTTTTTTGTTCTTAAAAACACCAAATATCCGAAATTTGAACTTTTGTAAAATTGAAGGGAGACAATAGTAATGAGTAAAGGAAACAGAGACAATAACTGGATCTCCCACAGAATTTTATTTAATTAACTATATTAATAGTGGTCAAAATTAAGAGCCTTAGAAAAATGGATAGTTAAAAGATTTGTGTGAAAATCTTAGGTTCTAAACTGTAAGGGTAGAGGTGAAATGTGATTTGTGTCAGAGATGTGCACAGCTAAGATTGAGGTTGCTACTCTCCAGATTAAATCACATCACTATTTGATCTCTTAAATTGGAAGAAATTATGATGGCAAATGAGTTTGATTCAAGCAGAATATGAGAAAAGCAATGCGTAACTTCAGAAGTGTAAGGGCAGAGGAAATTTTCAAGGGCTGAGATACAAAATAAAGACATATGATTGATAGAAAATTGTGGTTGTGACACATATGTTCAAAATGGACATCTATTTATCCATTTTTATGGTTACTATCACTACAGGTCTTGGGAATATGGATCAAGATACTTTTATTACCATGGAAATCAAGGTAGTTACTTACTGTTAGAATTTCTCAGAAACCATAATTTAAAGTCTCCCCATTTTGTTACATTTTACTGAGTCTGTAAGATAAGTTTTTGTTACCTTTTCTTTTCCTTCTGCTAATGTAGAGAATAAAATCTCATTAGCTTAATTAAACAGAGTCAATATTAATCCAAAAGTCTTTCCTGTTCTGCTCCCTTATGTTGCCAAACAATCACTTAACAATAGTAAAGAATACACAGTTGAAAATTAATCTTCTTCCCAGATACAGAAAAGCATAATTCTAATAAACCTATATTTATTCCACCATCAGCTTCTGGAAAACATTGATATATTAAAATTCAATGAAACAGCAGGACAATATTTAAGAATCATTATTTATGATATACTTTTATAGAAAGCATATTGTTTGAAAATTCATTATAGTATATGTTCTTTCTGATTAGAATTCTTTCATAGTTTAATATAATTTAAAACAAAATGAAGTGGTTAGGAAGATATTTGAGTATTTACATACATTGAACATATGTGAGGCAATTTCAGCATGCTCCTAGAATCATCACAATAGATCAGAAAGGAGTCTTAGAGATTCAATACAGACTCCTTTCTTTACAGATAAGGAACTAAGGCCATCTAGTTTAAGTATTAATAGCTATGGTCATGCAGGTGGTAATTAATAAGGATTTGAATTAAGATGTTTTCACTACAAATCTAACATTCTTTCAAGAAAACCACAGTACTTCACCCATGCCTCAATAAAGACTAGGTCTTACCTGCAGATCTTGGTCCTCATTCTGTTATATTCTGCATTCATAGAACTAAAAATTAAAGAATAACAAAAATCATCCTTTCCAGTATCGATTTTTCTAGGAGTTTGCCAGTCTTTTACTACTTCTGCTTTTATCCCTCTCACATTTCTGTGCTCTGGACTTGGCAAACCTTTTTCCACCCATGATTCTTGTTATAGTTGAATGTCTAAGCTGATCTCTCCAGGTCTCATTTCTTTTTTGCCTACATTGTCATTACCTCTCATACCTCTCTTTCTAAAAGACCATGGTCATGTATGTCCAGCACTGTCAAATTACTACCTGTATTCCATTAGAATATAGTATTTATTCATTTCAAATATGGACAGTTGACAAGTTATATGACTGAATTATTATGTAACATTAAATAACATTTTTGGGGTCTAAAGGAGGATTCTGAGAATCTTATTAAAATAATAAAATATGAATCAATATGTTCTATAGTTTTTTAGACTTTTTTTTCATCAGGCAAGAACTATAGCTGTTACAAAAAGTTGGAAAAGTTGTTTGTTTGTTTGTTTTTTTTTTTTTTCCTATATTGTCACAGGAACAACCTGACAGTGGCTTCTGGGTGTTATGGGAGCTACCTACTAGTGGCTTCTGGAAATCTAATTCTGACTAGCAGAATAGATACCTTCATATGACAGGATGATAACAATATAAGGAGACTGAGAGGCAGTTGCATTCTCTGACCTCTCTCCTCTTCCCTCTTGCCTTCAATTTATATCATTCCCAATTCATAAGCAACATCTGCATCAGTAAATACTGCTTTGCAATTCCTTCAAGTGTGTTATAATTTACAGCTGTTGGGGCTTTAGGAGAACTGATACGCTCCTTCACACTTAAGCATGGTCCTTAATACTATATAACTATAATATGACTAAATGACTATAATACTATAATACTATATGACCTTACCTTCCAAAAGTGAAGTGGATAATTAATAGAAAAAACTAAAAATGGATTGCCTAGGTCAGAAGAGAGATCAATTTATATTATTTTTTTCTAATTGTATTTAATATAAATTCTAACCTTTCTTTTTTTGATTATTCATTAATTTTATTATAATAACAATTTAGTTATTAAAGATAATTATTAAAATATTTTTCTCACTTCTATGAATAAAATAATTTTTTTTCAATTTAATTTTTATTTATTTTATAATTATTACTTTTTTTTTGACAGTACATATGCATGGGTAATTTTTTATAACATTATCCCTTGCACTTACTTCTGTTCAGATTTTTTCCCTTCCTACCCCAACCCCCTCCTCCAGATGGCAGGCAGTCTTATACATGTTAAATATATTACAGTATATTCTAGATACAATATATATGTGTAGAACCAAATTTCTTGTTGCACAGGAAGAATTGGATTCAGAAGGTAAAAATAACAGTTTACACTCATTTCCCAGTGTTCCTTTTCTGGATGTAGCTGATTCTGTCCATCATTAATCAATTGGAATTGGATTAGCTCTTCTCTATGTTGAAGATATCCACTTCCATCAGCATACATCCTCGTACAGTATCATTGTTGAAGTGTATAATGATCTTCTAGTTCTGCTCGTTTCACTCAGCATCAGTTGATGTAAGTCTCTCCAAGCCTCTCTGTATTTCTCCTGTTGGTCATTTCTTACAGAACAATAATATTCCATAACATTCATATACCATAATTTACCCAACTATTCTCCAATTGATGGACATCCATTCATCTTCCAGCTTCTAGCCACTATGAAAAGGGCTGCCACAAACATTTTGGCACATACAGGTCCCTTTCCCTTCTTTAGTATTTCCTTGGGATATAAGCCCAGTAGTATTATGGCTGGGTCAAAGGGTATGCACATTTTGATAACTTTTTGGGCATAATTCCAGATTGTAACCTTTCTTTAAGTGGTCACAATTCACATAAATATGAACATGAAAATAACTTGAAAAAGAAACAAAATATAAATTATTATCCTTTTTAGTTCAGACCTGTGATTTCATCAACACAGGAAAGCCCAGGAAGGGAAATTTCATCACATCTATACTTTCTCTGTAGGCAGCTTTGTGTCTCAGTGAATAGAGCTCTGAACCTGAAACCAGGAAGACCTGAATTCAAATGCTGCTTCAGACACTTAATAACTCTGTGATACTGGGCAAGTCACTTAACTTTTGTTTGTCTTAAATTTACAGAAGGAAATTGCAAAAGATGCAAGTACCTTTGCCATGGACAATATTGCTCCATGGGGGCACAGAGTCGGACATGATATACTGAATAGCTGAACAACAATATTTCATATAAGTGCTAGAGAAAGAGAGATTAAGACTTGTTTATGGTCATGTAACTAGAAAGGTATAAGACTTGGAAGCTGAAACCATGTTGTCCCAAATGCAAGGCCAGCTCTATTCTCCCTGCTAAGCTCTCTCTCAAAGAAAATATTAAATATTAAAAATCCTTTTAAATCACTTTGAAAAGAGCAGAATTTATTTAATACTCTATCAAATCATCATAGTAATTTTATTTTCATTGTAGTTTAGGTTCTGTTTACTGTATGACATAGAAAATATGTACCAATACTTTCTATAATTTCTCCATCTCTGTTTTTTTGACTCTATCTCTGTCTCTGCGTCTCTCTTTTTCACTGCCTCTTTGTTTGTCTCCCTCTCTTTTCTATCATTTTTGGTTCTAATTCACTCTCTCAAAATGATTATATGAGAATAATCACGCATATTTTGCCTTAGTTGATTACAATTGAAATAGCTACTATTACTTGAGAGAAGTTATTTGACTTCTAAAATTTTGGAAAGTGGAATTTTGTGCAAACTATTTTTGACAAACACCCCAAATTAATTATGTAATATTTGTTTCAAATTAATATATAAAATTATATAAAAAGTGTTATTTTTTCCTTGCTCATGATCTCATCTGTCCAGAAAACAAACCAAAACTAAAAATAACAAACAAACATAAATTGTAATCAATATGAATAACCAAGTGAAACAAATTCCTTCTTGAAGCATATTCAAAAATGGATGTTTCTTTCTACATTTTGAGTATATATATCACCACTCTATCAGAGAATGGCACTTTTTAAACTCTTATCTACCTTTAAGCAAGGGCCCTGTGGTCAGACACCAGTCCGTGGCAAGTAACTTGCAATTGTCACTTGAACTCCAAATTATGAACACTTTTGATCCTGTTACAGCATTTTATTCTTAATTAATTTTAGCCAGGTTTTGTTTGTGTAATTACTAACTTCATTTTTTGGGGGGGAGGGGGAGAGAGAGGTAGTAGAATTTATAAGAAAATAAAAAATCTTGCTCTCCCCATCAGTCTCAATTTTACCATTTGTAAAAATTGTTGAGTTGGCTGAGATAGTAACTGAAAGAGAAAGAAGAAGAGAGGAAGAGAAGAAAGAAGGGAGGGAAGGAGAAAAGAAGGAAGAGAAGGGAGGAAGAGAAAGGAGGGAAGAAGAAGGAACTGACCAACTCCAGGGCAGCTTTATTCACAGAGGTTGTTGTTTGTCATTTGTTCTTGAAGAGAAACATGACATGCAAGTGAATTGGATTAAAGTGAAGGAGGGCTGTGCAAGGTCATCTACCTCACTTTCCCCTCCAAAACCATCTATGTCCAGTGGCCAAATATAGATCAGGATCCAGTTCTAGATCAGATGCTATTATCTTGAGCAGCTTCCCTCTCTTCTTTATATTTCAGTTTCTCCTATACAATCAGGCATTTTAGTAGATGATTTTTAAGGTCTCATTCTTCACTAAGAGTCCATAATCTTAAATCCATTTATATTCTAAGTATTTGTTTCTTCATCTATAAAAGAATGGATGGTAGAATTGGATGGTCTTTCCAATCTCAGTTGATTTTAGTCCTGTTATCTAAAGTCCCTTTTTTCTTAGTCCCTTATCATAAAATAAAGTACATATTCTAAGCATTTTACCTTATTGGTCCACTTGCATCATGGTAACTGTTTTGTTTAAAATTTTCATATCTTTCAATTTTTTGCTCCTTAAAATATTGCTATTATATAATTTATTCTCTTAGTGCTCTTCAGTCTTATCATTCATACAAGTCCTCCAAGTCTCTCTAAAACCATCCGTTTCTTCACTTTGATTGAAGGCTTTTATTTCATTTCATTCACATACCATAATTTGTTCAGTTAATCAACAATGATTGATACCTTCTTAATTTCCAGTTTTTGCTATAATAAAGATGCTTTATAAATATTTTTGTACATATAGGTCCCTTACTTTTCTTTGGACTAAGGCCAACTAATGATGTTACTGAATCAAAGGGCATGAAATTTGTTAACTTTTCCAGCATATTTCTGAATTGCTTTTTTTAGAATAGTTATACTTCGAGGTATATAGTGCTTAAGCCAGAATAAGAATTTAAAAGTATGAAGGAAAAATGAATAGTAATATTTGTAAGTTTTCAACAACTAATATAGTTAACCTTTTCTAGATGCTGAATGATATGTGCTGCTGAACTTATTTATCGAAAATTTCAATATTAACATTTTAAAATACAGTAAACCAAATTGCCATGGATTTTTCAATCTAATTCTACTTTTAAAAGTATTTTTTTTATATATTCAAATACTCAAATTGACCTCTTAGGATACACATCAAAATCCATCTAGGCCTACTATTTCTATATGGCTATTCTCCATGTCCTCACACAAATTTGCCACAGAAAACTATTTGTGATTATTCTTGATTTTCCTTGATTATTACAAAAATACTGGTGGATCACATATGCTATCCATCATTTATGCCTTGATAATATATATTTAAGCATTCTATCTCCCCCCCTACTATTTCCTCTGTTTACATCATTTTCCTATGATTCTAAAATTTTTATGCTTTTTACAGCCTTCTTTTAACTGCTATTTACCTCTCCATTGACTTCTGGATAATATTCCTTTTTAATTGCTTGGACATTATGGTATTCTCTTATCTGTTGCCATGTATGAACACTGATATAAATTTATTTAAAAATATGGATCTTTATTTTTTTAAGAAGTTTTATATTATTAAAGGGAGTTTACAGTTTCAAACACTATGCCTCTTTTTGAATTCTTGTCCATTTGTTTAAGATGATGACAGAGTAAATAAGCAACTGTCCTCAGAGTTAGAAAGGTCTATCTTTCTATTATTTATCTATCTGTCACAAATATCTATCACCCCCCCCTCTCTCTCTCTCTCTCTCTCTCTATCTGTCTATCTCTTTTTTCAGCCCTATCTCAGTCAGTACTGTGATAGTTAAAATGAGATAGCCATATGGCACAGTTAATAGAATTCTGGACTCAGTCAGAAAGACCTAATTTCAATGCTAACAATATGATTCTGGGCATAATAAAATCTCTTTGCCTTAGTTTTCTTATCTCTAAAAAGGGCAAATTTACAATACCCACGTCCCTGGATTGTTGAGAGGGTCAAATGACATAATATTTGTATGGTGATTTGTAAACTTTCCAAGGGCCTTATGAATGATTAAAAATGATATAGTGTATAATTTTACTTTTAAAGCCCACCACTTCCTTGCTGATATTCCAAATGACCATGTTCTTGATGCTTTGTTAAATTATTAACAGATATATATATATATATATATGCATCTATATATATATATATATATATATTTTTTTTTTTTTTTTTCTGGATGGGAAAAACAGCAGAGAGATTGGTATCTTTATTGTTACCTTGGTCATACTTTTTTGATTTTACTAAAGTTACTTTTTGTGTACCAACCCCATACTTCACGGATTGTGATCTATTTTGGCCATTTCAAATACTGTGAAAACGTATCCTTTAACAACCTCACAATCATCTCACTTCTAGTGTTTTTCATATACATTTGATTTTATCTATTTTTTAAATATTTAATCATTTTTATGTTGCTTTTTACCCTTTCCAATAACACATCTAGGACTGTAATATTTGATTATGTGTATCCTGTCCATGGTGATGAAAAATATAAACAAAATTAAGTAAGTTTTTCTTTTATTTTTCCTCCATTTATTCTTTTTTTATCCATAAGTGCCCTTCATATGACTTTGTTTAGTTGAATCTCTCACTTTCAACTGATTTTATCCTTCACTGCTTCTCTCTGATGATTAGGTGATATTTATAATTATATACCTTCAGGCAACTTTGAAAGATTTTATAAATCAATTTGTATTTTAAATTGCTATTGCCATTAGCTACCTTATATTTCCACTTAGAAAGTAAAATTTTATTGAATAAAGTGTTTTTATATTTATTTGTTTATTTATTATTAACATTATTTTCATCAAGTAAACTTCTGCATGAATTATAGTTTTGTTCTAGTCCTTTATCTTGATAATATCACATTTTCACCACTGATAACTTTATTAGATAAATAATAATGAAATTATTTTGATTTTATTTAAAATCATTTTTTGTCTTTTATTCTTGTAATTATGTTGTTTTTTTTCTTTAGTCATCAATCTGATTTTATGTAGATAATTAATTGAAGAATAATTCTTAAATTAGTAATGGAACATTTTAAAATTAAGATGTAATTAATTCATTAAAATAAAATTAATTTTGTGATGTCATTTAGACATTTCATTGTGTTTATTAACTGTTATTTCCTTTGTCAAAGAACATTTTTGTGGTATCATATTTTCCATGGTATTTTTTTATTATCCTCATTTTAAAATTTTTTAAAAATTCCAATAAGAACTGTTTATGGAAGCAACCATCTTACTTTCCAATGTTTGGAAAATATGTCTTTTTAAAAGTATGAATATTGTAAATTCATAAGTATAGTTATTTTTAATGCATTTTAAGTTCAATGTGCCATAGGGACAAGAAAAAAAAAAAAAAACTAGATTTAGAAACATACTTTCTGTTTTTGTTGTTATTCTAGTTTGCCTTTTAAAAAGCATATTTTCTAAACCACATTTGTAGTCATTTTGACAAGCTATCAATTCTGACAAATGCCATTTTCTCACAACTAATTTTGCTCTTTCTGTCTCTTAACATTTTTTGATCACCTTTATGCAAAGTATTGTTGTAAATACTGGAAGGTGGGAGGGAGTAAAGCACAAGTAGGAAGTATCCAGTCATAGGAAAACAGATTGTGACATCCATTAGAAAAGAAGGTTACAGTTTCTAGGAAAACTTGGCCTTCACTCTTCAGATTTCTTATATAGAATTTCAGCTATGCTGAAAGACTTTAAAAGTTAGTATATAGCACCTATTGTGTATTCTCACAAATATTTTAAGATAGTTGATATAAGTGGGGGAAAATCACTAGAAAAGAAAAGGTTGGCATCTTGAAATCTTGTAAGTTGTGAACAGAATATTAAGCAGTTTCATATTTAGCATAATATCTTCACTGAGGAGGGAGAGCAGATGCAACATTGCAATTAAATGAGTGCCACAATGATTTTTATAGATTTATTAATAGTTTAGATAATCAATGGATGTTATCATTAATGATTTAATGTTTTTTCTCCTTATTTAGAGTCAGGATTTTCTAAAGAAATCTAGCAGCTATATTTCTCATTTCTATCTATGATGATTAGAGATTCTGTTCTCCCTCCTTTTTATTCTTTGGTTTTATCATCTGTTAAATAAAAACAAAACCTTCCCAGTAGGTATAATGACCACCTTGACTAGCTGTTCTCATATCCTTCCAAATTAGCACCACATAATGCTAAGTGTCAGTTTAGGTTTCTTCTTGTCTTAATTCACTCTTTACAAAAAAAAAAAAGAAGATAAAAGGACCTAAATTTCCATAGCTCATGTGAATTATGAAGTTATTTTGATTCTAATTCTATATTAAACTTGGACCTACTAAAAACTATCATTTTAATATAATATTAGTCATTTTCATATAATTTTAAAGTTTAAATTACTTGCTTGAATTCACAAAATGAATTAAAGGTGGTGGTGGTTGTTCAGTCCCTTTAGATTTGTCTGATTCTTCTTAACCTTATTTGGGATTTTCTTGTAGGATACTAAGTGTATCATTTCCTTCTCCACCTCCTGAAGCAAACAGTGATTTGCCCTAACTACTAAGTGTCCGAGGTCAAATTTGAAGTGAGGAAGAAGTCTTAGGACTTTAGGTCTGGTATTCTATCCAGTTTACCACCTAGTTGTTAATAGTGTAAAGGAAAGCAAAATCTAAGTCTGCTAATGAGTGGGTAGGTATTGTAATCTTTCTAATTCATTTAGAAATAAAAACACACAATATTTAGAGCTAAATGTTTGTTAGTGTCCATTCTAATCCTCCTATTTTATGGATAAGATAATTTTAAGTAAGCCAAAATGCTTTCCCATTTAAACTGTATTTTGGTCCTCCAGCTTTTTTGTAATTTGAATAAGGCCTTTTACTGTACCATATTCTCAAAAACGAATGTGTGTCCTTTGTTTTCCCTTACTTAAGCCAGAATCCTTAAAATGGAGTCTTATTTCAAAATAGAATTCTCATGTTATGTCCTTGTTAATTTCTCTAACCCTTGTGACACTAAAAACCTACCTGGACCTTTGCCTAGGAATATATCATCTTAATGATGTGTGCTTTACTGGAGCACTATAATCAAGGAGTTTTGGGAATTCTAAGGCCATAAACTTTAATTCACATTGGAAAAAGAATCCTTATTACAACGTATTAAAATGTGTATATATAGGACAGCAACCCTTCCCCAAATTAAAATGAGAGAAATTCAAGGTTGGAGACAAAAAGGAATTTATTAAGATTTCACAAGAGAGGGTAACTCCCTACTGCCATGATGTTAACAGAGAGCAAATGCAATGTATATAGCAGAAAGTAGATTATATAGTTCTAGTGTAGAATTTCTCCACCTTTCTTCTGACCTTTTCTCACATTGGGTAGGAATCCAGGCTGACAAAAATCTATCCAGAGACAAAGAACAAAGAAGTTAGCTAATGGCACCCTCTTTACCATATTAAGAACTTAATTCTAATGTGGCAAAAAGGAAAGGGGGAAGTGAACTGTATGTTTGGCTAGGATAACCTAACACACTATGGCTTCTGATTATAGCACAATTTGTTATTGCAAAGCTTCAAATTATAACCTATAATATATAGGTAGGGGCCATATTCTTATGAGGGAGTCTTAACTCTATTCATCCCATTCATATGGTTGTTAAATCTTTTCATTGAATTAAGATCCCAATACCACCTTTTTGATATCCAGTTGGAACTCAACATCAACTGCTCTTTTCTTTTGCACATTATACTCCTCTGACATTCCAACTCTTGTACAGATTTCTTTCTAGTACCAAAAGAGGGGAAACTTCTTAGATTGCCTTCTCCCATTTTGACCCTGCCCAGTGGTACTTATCTTTGTCTCAGATGAGCCACTGATCAGTCCACTTTTTTTCCTTTTACCAGGCTCCAATATAGAAAACAGAGAATATGATGTGGATTAAATTGGTAGATTTGTCCTCTTTCAGAAATATCGTGTATTTATTCAGGCATGGACAATTTTCCATTTACTGAAAGATGTGGAATCAATAACTAAAAGTAACAAGATACTAATTGTAATGCATGACCTAAATAAAAATCATAGACACTTGTGAATGCACTTTGATTTGGACAATAGTGTTATTTTAAGAACATAGTTCATTTATTTAAATTATTATTCAAATATGTAATTCAAATTTACTAGAGAAAAGGATGTATGCTATTTTAAATTATTTTTTGCCTTTTGAGAATAAATTAGAAAAAATTAATGAATTATTCATCATGTCTGAAAAATTGATTTTTTTTCAAAGAGAAGTATGTTTACTGAACAAATTAACAATATACTTAATTATTTTATACTGTCATGGCAAGGGAATAATTGATAGATCTCTACCATCATGACATTTAGCAATCTAAAAATATAGTACTCAGATTTCAGCTGCCCTTTCATTCTCTCATTAAAGATCTATGAGAATAATGTACTACTATAGCATTTTGAACCTGAAAATAAAAACTTTAGCACTAAAGATGTAAGCAAAATCATGAAGTATAAAGTCTCTCTTTCCATATAATCTCTAAGAAATTATGAAGTATCAGTATACAAAATGTGACCCAAACTTTATCTTTATTATTGGATATGATCTTCCAGAGAAGAAAAGGGTATGATTGTGGAAATTTTAAAATGTAGAGTGTTAGAAGAATATTTAAGTTTCTAATTTCTATTACTATGTGTATGTGTTATAATACATAAATTATATATATAGACAAATTTTACAAATATGATGTGTAGAATTATGTTCATAAGTAAATATAATACATGTGGTAGCTAGGTGGCAGAGTGGATGGAGTGCCAAGCTTGAAATAAAAAATACCTGAGTTCAAATTTGCCTTCAGATATTTAGTAGCTGCGTGACCCTGGGAAAGTCAATTAAGTCAGTTTGCTTCAGTTTCCTCAGCTGTGAAATGATCTGGAGAAGGAAATGGCAAATTATTCCAGCATCTTTGCTAATAAAATCCCCAAAATAGGGTCACTGAGAGACACAATTCAAATAACTAAATAACTCCTTCCCTCCCTCCTTCCTTCTGTCTCTTTCTCTCTGTCTCTGTTTATCTTTCTCTTTCTTTCTGACTGTAAACATATATGAGAGAACTCTCAGATTGAAAAC
The DNA here is from genome assembly GCF_048593235.1 of Sminthopsis crassicaudata. Lineage (NCBI taxonomy): Eukaryota > Metazoa > Chordata > Mammalia > Dasyuromorphia > Dasyuridae > Sminthopsis > Sminthopsis crassicaudata. The sequence continues at coordinate 289,216,558 of NC_133619.1, read as the reverse complement.
TCCCTTCACCAATACAGATTGGCAACTGATCTGTAACTTGTAGTCAGTGTTGCCTGAAATATTGTGACATTAACTAATACAACTATTATAGGTCAGAAGTTGAACTTAAACACGGCTATTCCTGATGTTTATTGGTTATATTTTGGTGAGGGAATAAAGAGATAGAAATGTATTCCAGAGAGAGGAAAAGTAAGCTTGTTCTTTTGAAAGCTAACAATATTAATCCCTTTAACATTGAATATAGATAAGCATTAGCTTGTTGAAAAAGCTATTGTTATTGATGGTATTGTTTTTATATCACATTTATTTGCCAGTATATTTTTCCTCTTCTACCTAAAAGCCATCCCAAATAATAAAAGCTTAAAAATAAATAAAAATTTTAGAAGGGCAGGTCAGCAAAAAAAAAACAAAAAAAACAAAACAATTGTCAGATGGCATATGCAATATTCCATATTCATAGTCCCTGTTTTTGCAAAACTATAAATCTTTTATCAGTCAATTAACAAGTTTTTATTAAGCAATTACTATATGTCAGACATTGTACTGAGAAAGCACTGAAGAAAGAAAGGGGAAAAATGGTCCTTGCTTAAAGGACCTTACATTCTAATGAGAACTATGAGTACAGGAGTAAGTATGGATAAATTATATCAAGAGTTGGTAGAAGATAACTCTAAATGAGAATGAACAAGGAGTTGAAAGGACCGAGAAGTGATTCTTGCAGGAAATGAGATTTCAAATGAGTCTTGATGAATCTGGGGATTCTAAAAAAATGATGTTGAGGAAGGAAAACATTCCAAATATATATATATATATATATGTATATAAGCATATACATATATATTTTTATATGTATATACATACTTCTTCTCGAAGGAGAACATTCCAGAGCTTTGTCTGGGCTCAGAAAAAGATATGGAAATTACTTTGTCATTATTAGGGAGCAACAAGTGAGCCAATTTAGTTAGCAAATATAAACATGAGTGATGAACCCCAAAGAACCTCACCCAGGGGTCCCTAACTCATAGGCCCTTTGTTAAGTAACAAGTATCTTGTGACACTCTTGCAATACAAGGAAATATCCTCATAAAGAGGCTGTTTTTGTGCATCCTGATCCCTCATCTGCTGACTATTTCTTTAACTTCATAACATGCTTCACTCTTGAAAGTAGACATAGATCCATACCGATTGTCTGTCCTCCAAAAATCTCCCTTAGGAGCTCTTTTACCCCTCAGCTATTTTTCTAGACCTCAGTTAAACCTTCCTCTGAGTCTAGACTGCTTTCTTTTGCATTAATAAAATCTGGTGACTTCGAATTTTTTCAAGCCATCTCTGAACCATTTGGAGGACACATCAATTAGTAATAAGCATCAATATTGGAAATATAAATGGAGTCAAACATAAAAAAAATGTATTTATTTTAGATGTAGGAGAGAACCATGAGTGTAGGGATGGGGTAGGGATAGGGTAGAAGAGGTGATATGGTCAAACCTAAACTAAGGATAATACTTCTTCAGCTATGTGAACTATGTATGACTAGATTGTTGTGTCCTGCTTTCTAGAGCCCCCAAGTTGGGGTGACATAATGTATCATGTTTTCTAGAGCCCCCACACTGGGGTGTCTAACATATACTGTCCTAGTGGAAAAGTGATGAGGTGAGACTCCTGAGGATGGTAGAGAAATGGAGTCCGTTTATTTCAAGGACTTTCTCCCTTTTATACCCTTATTTAACAAAATATTGTTATTTTGGGCATGCGGCCCAGTATGTACTGCGCACATGGGACCACATAAACAACTTGCTATTGCATGCAGTTTACCACCAGGTATCACTGCTTCAATCACAATACAGGTTGTCACCACCCCCTGACTTCTCAGGAAAGCCTAGAACTTTTAGGGGAAATAGGGAGCTGAATCAGACATTGTTAGCTGGTTCCCTCTGGGCTGAAAGGTCTTATACCTCACCCAGAGTTTCTCCACTGTCTGTGACCCTCTATACTGGAGAATGTCTTAAAGTAGGAAGACAGAATAGGAGACTTTATAGCCCAGGAAAAAGGTGACAGGTTTAAACTAAACTTGTCCTCATTGGGAGAAATGGATATGCATGAAACTTGTGGAGAAAAAGATACAATTTCTTTCAACTGATTGAATATTTACTTGCCTTTACATCAGGCATCCAAAAAGAATGTGCTAACAATTCAAAATTTAAAAATGGGGCTCTCAAAATAGCACTCATTTTCCACATGCTAAATAGAATATTTCAAGGACTTCAGCTTCAGTGAAATAATACTATATGATAATGTGGGGTGGGTTTTTTGTTTGCTTTTTAGTTGTTTGTTTTTGTTGTTGATGTTGTTGTTGTTGTTTTATTTTTGCTCACCTGGTTTTATTCTCTTTTTAAATCTTTGGTACAAGGGATGACTCATAGGTAGGGGAAAGAGAAAGATTATATTTTCATGCCTAGATTAAAATTATATATCAGGTTTGAGGCTGAAAATATTCATCACCTCATGGCCATCTTTTAAGATATTAGTGTCCTCCTATTAAATCTTTTGATTCCTAGTCAATTTTCCTATTTATAATCCATACAACTTGTTAAGATGTATTAAAACTTGCACTCTAGTAACACCTCCTTCTATGATAAAACATGAGGAAAACTTAGTAATGCCTTTAAAATCTATACTGATAACTTGTTGCATAGTGAACATGGAATAGCCATATCCTCAGTTGGGATTGCTAGTGTATGCTACTAAAATTTCTGTCTGGAATTTTAGAAACTGCTATTACTTACCATTTAACATTCACCAAATAACATCTACTTTAGCATTTGTCATGTGGGATGATAACTAGCACCAATATGGAAATTAACCATATAATGAATTTTGATGCATTTTATGTATGCATTTTATATATTTATGCAAGTTTTGATGCTTCTTGCTTATAATAGCTATAATACCCAAAGAATATTTAAAATTCCAGTTGAAATCCTGCTATACTCTATGTACATTCTCTACAAAGATTTAATGGAAAGAAAAGGTTAAGCATATTGAGATAGTCCTCACAAATAAGATCACAGATCCTTTGAAGTAAACTGTAGCAATTTTCATTTTTGTTTATTTCATGGGTGTGTATTTTTGAAATTATCATGTGTGTTAACAGGCAAGGGCAAATATATATTAATGTAATATTTATTTAGCTTAAAAATCTTCACAAATCATTCCCTTTTGAGGTAGCTAGATGGCACAGTGGATAGATTATTGGATTCAGGAGAACCAAAGTTCAAATTTGATCTCAGACCTTTACTAGCTGTATGACCTGGACAAGTCCCTTAATGACAAGTCTCTTAATTCTGATTATTTCCAAAAAACAAAAAAGCAATACAAAAACAACAACTTTATTGCCTTTTGATTTCCCTTCCATTCTATTCTACAACCCAGATATAGAAGCCTATTTGTTCCTCCATACTGGCTGCCATGATGCCTAAAATTCTTTCCCTCTTTACCCTCACTTCTCTGTTTCTCTGGCTTCCTTCCAGGTTAAGCTCATCTTACCTTCTTCAACTCTTCCCAGTTTCTGGAACTGCTACTGCTTTTCTTATTATTTCCATGTATTTCTTTTATCTACTTTGAATATATTTTGTAAGTCCCTAATTATTTGAAATGTTGTCTCACAGAAAAGAATGTCAACTCTTTGAAAAAAATATTGTTTTTTATTTGCCTTTATTCATATTCTTATCCCTTGTCACCAGGCAGCTGGTGCTACACAGATAGAACTCTGGACTTTGAGTGAGGAAGATGGGGAAAACATATCCATTTTTAGATACATAGTAGTTGTGTGATCCTACACAATGCACTTAACTTGTTTCTTTGATTTTAAAATTAGGATAATAGCATTTGCTTTTAAGGATTGTATCAATGATTTAATTTTAAGAGTTACTTTGCACAATACTTGGCACATAATAGGCATTACATAAATATGTATTCCCTTCTTTTCCCTCAATGTCTTTTACATGATAATTATTAATAGGTGCTTGTTGACTGAGATTATATGTGTTCAGTATGATGTTTAAAAAAACAACATATATGAAAAAATGATATCTAGATATTAAAATTTATATAATTATTCCAGAACTCAATTATGAGTGCACTTAAGTCAATATTTATTAAACATACACTTCATGTCAAATCTTTGACTAAAGACTGTGGTTAGGAAGAGTGACAAAACAAAGAATAAAAGTCTCTATTCTCAAGGAGTTCAAAATCTAATGAGGAAAATGTAAACAATGATATAGAAGATATAGAATAAATTTCAAGGTCATCTCAAAAGGGAGGTTATAATTGAAAATTGGGAAAACTTCTTGTAAAGATGGTTCTTTAGCTGAGATGAAGGAATCCAGGAAAACTAGAAGGCAGAATTGTTCAGGGGAATTATCCCATAGAGGAGAGACAGGCATAATGTTCAGAGGAGAGAAGAGTGATGTGTTCTATCTTTCATTTTCTAGCCACATATATTTTGTACATCTGTCCCACATTATTCCCATTTTCTATATATTTGATTGGAAATACCACAGGAACTTATGATTCTTACTGATAATAACTTAACATTTTTATAGAGTGAATAAAATTTGCAAAATACTTTAAATTTGTTATCTCCCTTGCTCCTCACAACAGCCCTGTGATTTAGGTGTTATTGTCGGTCCTATTTTACAGATTAAAAAAACTGTATTTTGAGAGATATTTGGTGACTTGCCAAGGACATCACAACTTGTTAGTGGTTAAGACCTCAATCTGAGGTCTTCCTGACTTCCTGTCCAGACTCCAAATGCACCACTCTAAATTTGATACAGCTTAATTTCCTTGAATGATAAGTGAATTCATAGGATTATCACTTGTTCAGAGAAAGATAATATCTTTATGAGTGTCATGGAAGAAGAACTTCCTTCTAGGTCTTTCTGCATCTAGTGATCAAGAATTTTCCAACCTAGTTCCTATTTTTTAGACACAAAGGCAATTAAATAAGATTTTAGCTGTATTGCTTCATTCTCTCTGATAGATGGCTAACTGTAATTAAAGAGAGTGAACGTCTTTTAGTGTTCAAGATGGATCACCTACTGTGGTGACTTACATAACATTCTATATTCTTATATTGCTGTTTCTTCCTAACAATTTCCTCCATTTTTAAAGAGTGATTATTAATTAAAAATGCTTATAAGAGGACAATAGAAAATGAACCATTCTAATTGCTTTTATGTAAACTGGGTATACTTACTCTGAGTAGGTATCTTTTTTACAAAAGGAAAATTATCACTCCAATTCTCAATAAAAATAAGCATGTAGAAAATAAAGGGTGAATTAAAGATATAAACATTAAAAGACAATAATTATTTAAATCCCAGAATAATGTAAATACCCTTACAAAAATATCTTTACCATTCACCAATAATTTAAGTACCTTTTTATTATATACTGGAAGGGTATAAAAATTAGAAAATGTGTTTCCTGATACATTTTATAATCTAACAATGAGTTGAGATAATTCTAGAACTCCTTATTTCTACTTTGTAGTATTTTAAGACATTTTTGCTCAATTTTTGGTTGTTTTTTCATTTTATCACTTATAAATGTTTAAAGTGAGGTTAATCAGGTAGGAAATTAAGCAACCATGCTAACTTTTGGTATCTTGGTATCCATAATAGTATATTTACAATGGCACTGACACTACTTGAAATTCACTCATCAACTTGGATGAAAATATAAATATTACGAAGTAACAACTGGAAAATATTTACTTTCAAGTCCCATTTTTATTCAAGCAACATGACCATTTTTGATTCCATTGAGTTTTTTACTTCTAAATCAGCTGGTTTAAAAAGATCTATATCTAAGCTATTATCTTATTCATCGATTATGAATTAAATTATCTATAGGGCTTTCCAAGACTTGTCTTGAAAGATAAACTGTTTCTAGTAGACCTGCCTGTCCTGACTTTCTGGATAATTCTTAACTTATCTGGATCATTATATTTGTCATTCTTTACATTATGTTTCCCAATGCATGTTAGGTGGTAGCAAGCTACTACTCTGCTCATTGCTGTGGGCTAGCAATACAATGTTGGGAGCTTCATGGACAGAGTTCGGTGGCTTGTAACATTGCTACACTCATCTTTTGTCTTCATGGGCACAGCATCATTGATTAGTGTAATCCTTTTGTGAAAAAAGTTAATCTACACCATTTTGCATGCATTCGTTTAGATTCCATCCATGGAATGGAAAAAAATTTTTAATGAAATTCTTGATATTGTTCAATCAGATGTGTTTGACTCTTCACTTGATTTTCATGGCAAAGATGTTGGAGTTGTATCATTTTCCTCTCATGAGGATTAAAGCAAATTGAGGTTAGATGAGTTGCCTAAGGTCATACAACTAATCTGAGGCTAGATTTGAACTTAGGTCTTCCTGACTCCAGGTTCAGTGATCTACCCATTAAACAAAATAGCTACCTTAAGATGTACTTACTCCTTGTCAAAGACAAGGTTAAATCTGAGGAATGCAATTTTTTTTAAAATTGCCTATCCTCAAGCTCATATTCTAATTAAAAGTGAAAAAAACACAAGGAGAGTTTAGTTTTAAAGTCAGCACATTTGAGAGCAAACCAAGAGGGTAAATGGAGCATTGGACATTGGAGAATAATGACATGGCAAATATTCTCTGACCAATGACTTGTAGAAAATGAAAGTAGCATTGAAATTAGTATGGAACTAAATTTTTAGCTACTTCTCAGGTAGAATTGAAGATATTCATTTCTAATTATATATAGGCTATATAGGCTAGTCTAGCAACTATTACAAACTGGGCAAAATGAGAATGAGTTGGAGAAGGGGAAAGATTCTATTTAATTGCTATTGTCTGACTCTCAGATACTTTAGTGCCATGGCTATTCCTTTTAGTCCTTGACTATACCCAATGATATAAGGTTGTTTTCATGGCAAAGTTAGTGCCTCTTCAAAAATGAAGGACAAACAATAATAGCCATAACGATAAATCACTAATTATCTCATTGACAATAAAGTAATCTTTGTGTACCATGCTTAGGGTCAATGTTTATTTCATATCATGCTTTTTTTTTTTCAGTTAACATTTGATTTTAAAGTAAATTGGGTTAGATAGTGTCTGAAATCATGACAATTGTTCTTGGAACTCTGAAGCATCACATAGATAGAACAACAATAACATCAAAGTAAATGAATGAGTAATTCACCATTTTCATCCTTTTTCTTCAAGTTAAGAACATGAAATAATCTCTTCAAGGAAATGTAAAATAAAAAAGATTGCATCTTTTTGAATTTATTTGTGGACATCCCTCTGTTTCAATTCTTTATATAGCTTGAATTAGGTTCCATGATCTATTTCAATCTTCTAGCATATTAACCCATATAGTATTTTCTTTATTGCCATATTTTAAATTCAGTAATGTGATAATAAATTCAAATATGTTTAAATTTGGAAAGTATTTTAAAGATAATCTCTCACTACTTCTTATTATAATTGAGAAAACTGAGAAAGAGACTTGTCCAGGCTAACTCAAGTACTTGGCAGAATTGGAACTTACATTGGGTGAATTCCCAAGCCCACCATCCTGACTCAAGCTGATCACCTTGAAAAGCTAAGCTTTTTATCTGTATTTTATACTTTCTACATTGGAAAATATAAATTTTATTTTGGAATTGGCATGTTTTCTTTCTTCTTAAACAAAAGTTTGTTTGTTTCTTCTTGTTGTTTCTTACTCCTTCTGTAAGGGAAAGCCGGGCAAATTATCCACTCTGAAGATATGTGACTTGTGTAATATTTCTATGTGTAATTTATGTTACATAATAACTTGATTTTCTTCATTCACAAAGGAAGTAATGCACTAACATGTGGGATATTAACAATAGTTAACAACTATAAATGTTTACTGCCTTTAGAAACTTTATTTTTTTCAAGTATTTCAACCCATGTTGACTTACTTCCTAGGTCCTTAAGTATTTGACTATGATTGTTTTCCCTTTGCTAATTCCCAGCTCTCCACCACCCACCAAAAAGTAGTACTGTAATATTTATTTGAGTTTGCAGTCACTAACAACTACTGTGCATAGCTTATTACTATATAAATGCACAAATATTTCCTAAATTTATGACAGAAAATAAACCTCTCTCAAAATACTAATAATCCTTTCTATGCTAAGCTGAGTACCTTCTCTAAAAGGGTCTACAAACTGTATACTAAACTACAATGCATTGTTGTGTTTAAGTGCCTTGGAAACCAGAAATGCAGTGAGAAGAACAATAAATGGTTAAATGTTGAAGATGTAATTAAAGTTTTTTTTTTCTGTGTACATATGTCCTTTTATTGGAATTTAGAATTAGAATAGGCATGTTACTATAACTGAGTGATACATAGTAATTGTTCTAAGTCAGAAAAATACTGTTTAAATGTAATTCTCCCTGTTTTATTAACTTTATATATATACATTTTTTAATCATTTGGGATTTGTTTACTATGTTTAAGAGCTGGAAATGCATAAATTCTATCAAATACATTATTTTAAATGTAGCTCTGTGAAGAAAAAAATCAATAATACCTATTAGATTCTAACTGCTGATCTATTTTATGCTACTTTTGTCCTATCTTAACATTTTTTATATTGTTCCCTTTGCTGTGCTTCTTTTCTATCCCCAATAGCTTTTTAACTCATTTCTAAAGCAGCAGGCAGTATATATTGTTTCAGTTTTTGCAAAATAATTTTGATGTCGATTTATTTCTGAATAAGTGACTTCTATACACTATTATATATGTGTATAGCTTTATCTTTATAAATATAAAGTTGGTACATATATACATATACATACATGTGCATATATGCATATATCTGTGCAAATCTTGCTTTAATTATATTGGACTATTATATGAAAGTATAAAGCTCATCCATTGATTAATGATTGGTAACCTTGCATTGTTTTGATCAAATATGCTGCAGTTGTTATGCTGCAAATATTTAGTCATTGTTTTCTTTGTCCTCCAACATCCTTTCTGACATATGAGAGATGTATTATTGTGATGCATAATGGTTTGTAGAGATGTTTATATATTAAACTTTAATGGTAGCTTACAAACCACTATTTGGGGATGTGGGATGGCAAATAAAAACATGTATTAGATAATTTCTTGTACAGCATCTTAAATTCCTTTCATTTGCTTATACCTTTTTTTTTTGGTCATTCTAATTTGTATAATCTTACTTTGTGTGATACCTTTCTAACTTTTTTCTAAATTGTAAGGTTCTGTAGGAGAGTAGGTTTTTAGAATTTTAATTCCCAATATCTAGCATAATGACTGGCATAATTGGATTGGATCTGAGATTTAATTGGTTAAGGGATATCCCATGATGAAGTAGCTACTGCTGAAACACATCAGAAAGAACTCTTGGATTTAAAATCTTAGAAAGTCACTTATGAGGCTAGCCTCAAACAACCATTTTCTGTTATAGGCCTGACTTCAATTCAGACATTCTTTTCTGACAATTCTAATCTTTATCTTCTACTTTAACTATGATACACAATTTAATTACATTAGTTTAGATTATCCATTTTTTATTATTAACCACAAAGATTCTAAAGAATAATTATTTTATGCATAATGACTTTTTTAAATGTTTAATTTTAATTAAAACCAATGTTAGTTTTTTGTTTTTTTGTTTTTGTTTTTGTTTTTTACTTACAGTTTCTGCCTCATATTATCTTTGTAGACTGTATGTGAAATATATACATATACTACACAGTGAAGAATGAAAGGAAAGAGCCAGACAAAAATTTGGGAATATTTGAAGAAAATAAGACACATTTAGCTGAGGTGATCAGAGGAAAAAATAACTCAAAAAAGTTAATATGACCATTGAGTTAAGCCTGCAAGGAAGATAAGGGTTCCTAAAGGTAATGATGAAGATTGTTAATATTCCAGGCATGAAGTGAATACATGAAAGTGAGACCAGAAAACATCAATTAATTCAGTTTAACTAGAGTCTAGAGAGTAAATAGTAAAGTAATGTGAAATAAACCTATAAAAAAAAACTTGAGGGCAGATTGTAGATATTCTTAATGAGTAGCCAGTCTAAACAATTTGAATTTTATCCTAGAGGGTTTTTTTTTTTGGAAGATATCTGAACTGGAGAATGATATAATGAGACCTGTGTGATAGGAATATTCTTTTAATAGCTATTTATAAAGGGGATAGAAGAAGGGGGGAAAGTAAGTGAAAACATCACTCTGGAGATAAAAGTTTAACAAGACTTGAAATAAGGTGGTGGGCATGCTAGTGATGAGGAGAGGGAAGAGTAAGAGTTGCCATGTTGATGGGGTGGCCAAAACTTGACCACTGACTGGAGAAAAGTATTTACATATCTAAATATACACACATGTATATGTGTATTTAAACATACATATATACACACATATGAAGGAATTGGATCTAAGCTATTAAGAGATTTTGTTACCCTCTATAATACTACAAAGTTTGGAATAAAGGATGGGGTGGGATACGATACAAGATGATGAATTCAATTTTGAATATGTTAATTTTGAGATGCTTCCAGGTACACAGGTCCAGTAGACAGTTGTACATGTGTGACTGGAACTCAGAGATATGGATATGGAAATTTGGGAGTGATCCACATAAAAGTGAAATCTAAATCTATAGAAGATGGTAAAAATTATCTACAACGCAACATAGAAAGAAAAAAAAAAAAGAATTTCTTGGGTGTATTTGAAGAAGGCTAAAATTAGAGAGAGGGAAATGAGGAATGAGTCAACAAAGGAGATTAAGAATCAGTGGCCAGACAAGTAATAAAAGGATCAGGAAAAGCAAAACTACAAAATGAAAATACATTATTTCTGAGAAGGTGTGGAAACACTTGTCAAAAGTTACATGCATTCTAGAACTGAATGTTGAAAGGGACAAAGTAATAGGGTGATAGTTTGATGAAATGACAAGGTCAAGTGAAAGTTGTTAGGGATGGAGAGACCAAAGCAAGTTTGTAGCCTGCAAATCAAGAACTGTAGAAAGAAAAAAGCTGATAAATGCAACTGTAGAAATGAGGCAAACTTCTAGAGAAGACTGGAGAAGATGGAAATCCATAGAAAAACTATGGTGGTTAGCCTTGTGATAGTGCTTAGTATAAGATATATTTAAAATGAGCATATACAAAGAATGAGGCATTTATGGAAGAATTCATGGAAGAATTATTTCTAAAAAGAATCACAAAGCACGAAGTTTCTTTGGAAGAATGTTTTATAAGCTCCAGAAGGCCCAAGACTTGTGATTAACAAATTATTATTTTTTTAAAGTTGAGGAAGAATTCTCTAAGAGAAAGTGAAATGTGAGGTAAAAAGGAGAAGAGGAATTAGACATAAATCAATATGCATCAATAAGATTGAGGTTAGGAAAATTTCTTAAATTTAAACATATATATATATATATATATATATATATATATATATATATATATATATATATATATATATATATATATATATATATACATGCCAAAGGATTGTGATTGATAGATTTTTTTTGTTTGTTTTTTGTTTTTGCATTCGAAGTATGTGCCTAGAGTGAATATTTTAAAATCTCCATGTGATTTAATAGGCAGCAGGAATATATTAATAATATTTAAATAATATGCATTTAAATACCAAATGATGGAGCTATTTTAATATCTTTTGAATCAATATCAAAATCCCTTAATGAGCAAACTATTATATAAAATTAAATATGTGTTTATAATTGGAAATCTTAACTAATTTATGTCATTTTATAACACTTTCAGCTTGTTTTCTTTATTGCAAAGACTATTGATTTTTGTGCATTTGTCCATGATAGACCAATAGCTATCACCATATTGGTTTTGGGCATTGTTTTTGCTTATAACGTTCAGTCACAAATAATTACTTAATTATTTATCACAGGAATTATTACTAACTATGATGCTCAAAGAAACATAACTTGAAAATTATCAAGAGAATGCTTCCTAAATACTTTCAAAATGCTTCTTATGCTGATTAAATATCCTATTAAAATTTTAGGATAAGAGGGTGAATTTTTTTTTTTAAATCTTCTGTCCATTGTATCATCTGAAATGTTACTGACTAAAACATGAGTAACCAAACTCGGGCTTTATTTCCATACTTTATATTTTTCTCTGCATTCGAATGTGAAGTATTTGGGAGTGATTGAATGAGAAGAGGAGTTAAAAAAGAAAGTGATTGTGAGGGATAATCTGATTCCCTCTATATGTATAAGCACTAATGTGAGGATTGGCATGTATAATTGGGCCAAGAGTAAGTCTTCCAAACATACTTCCTTAGAACTGCAGTATATATATATTTTTTTACTTGTTTCTATTTATGTCTTTTGGATTACATTTGTTCCAACTCCTCTTTTCAGTCCCTCCCAGCAAATAATAATAATAATAATAATAACAACAATAACAATAATAATAATAATTAAAAAGGAAAGCAAAAAAAACAACACAAATAAATTGATCTATCTTACAGCAATGCAATATTCCATATCCAAAGTCATTTGCTTCTGCAAGGAAGAAAGGAAGGAAGGAACTTACATTCTTAACTCTTCTTTCAGGTTAATTTGGTTATTGCAATTACAATGTTCAGTTATATTTTTTATTATTCTTGTCTTAGTTGTATATGCTGTTTATCTGGTTATGTTTATGCTATTGTAATTCAGTTCATATATGTATTCCATAGTTCTTTTAATGTTTCCATTACATTCATTTATCATTTTTTGTTTATTATCTTTTCCCAGATGATAGACATCAATGTTTCAGTCCCTCACACAGACAGACAGACAGACACACACACACACACACACACACACACACACACACACACACAAGCCTTTTTTTTTTTTAACCATAAAGAACTTATTTATGAACATTTTGCTTTATATGAGAGTTTTGTCTTTATTTCTTAGCTCTTTTGGCTATGCCTGATATTGAGATCTCTGATTAAAAGCTATGGGCCATTTAGTCAACTAATTTGTAGAATTCCAAATTGCTTTCAAAAATAGTTGTACTTATAACTACCAACAATAAACAACTCTCATAACTCTTCCAACATTAACTATTCGCATCTTTTGACAACTTTGTCATTTTTTTTCTTTGAAAGATGAAACTCAGAATTGCATTCATTTGCATTTATCTTATTATTAGTGATTTGGAGTAAACTTTTATATGATTGTTAATATTTTTTAATTTTTTTGAAAACTATTTGTTTCTGTCTATTGATAAAATTTACCTAGGAATGACTCTTTGCTATATATTTATGTTATTTCTCCATATGCCTTGCATATTAAAAAAAAATCCATCCAAGAAGTATGATTATTATATTAAAAGACAAAATAAATTGATATTATACAATATATCATACAATACTATGCACGTGTTTTATGCATTTCTGAGTTTCTAAACTTTTGTTTGTTTGTTTGTTTCTTCTATTGGTCACATATATTGTCTGTGGCTTCCTCAAAATCCTCCCACAATTCACATTTAATTTCTTATGCTGACCCATGTTATATTGAAACCCCTGGAAAAAGTTGCCATGTGAAAGGGTTAAAGATATATAGGATCTCATTACAGTGAAATCACTTAAGGATAGATATTCTCCATGTCTTTGCCTTTGCCTATTAAAGGAGTCTCTTATCTGCAGATTTGCCTGATTTTGTTTCCATGGAATAAAATGCCCAGTTCTGGATAAATTCATCACTTCTGATCCTATCACCATGATGCTAATTTAAGCTTGAATACTAGTGCCCTCAGGCACTTTTTCTCTTCTGATTGGAGGGCTACAAGGCTGAGAAACAAACTTGTCCCAATGTCTTCCTTTATAAATGTGAGAACCTGGTCACCTAGTTCACTCTGCATGTGCAGCTCTAAGTGTTTTTATCTCCAGGAAACAAGATATCCCTTAGTGTCTCTCTGCTCCCCACTACCACTGCTTTTTAGCCTTCTTATGAATATTGTCTTTATTAGATTGTAAACTTGTTGAGGGCAGAAACTTTCTTTTTTTCCCCAGAAACTTAGCACAGGCTGTGACACATAGCAGGCACTTTAAAATGTTTGTAGAATTGAATAGTATGTTTTCCTTGTCCTCTGAGAGTTCCTCTGGTGGATCTGAAGTCCAGCTATGCATTCCTCAGAGAAGTGTGAATTGTAATGTATTAACAAATTAAAGCTGATAAAGGTTGTATACATTCTCATTTGTACCTTGAGAGATTACTTCTTCAGTATTCTTGACAAGTCTTAAAAGACTTGTCAATTCTGAACAAATCAGGCAGAACAATTGATAGAGCAAAAATTTTCACTGGTAAATTTTTTTCTTGTTTGACATTTTTTTTCTTTGTTTGTTTCCAATAATCCCTAATATGAGAAACTGATCAGAAATGATCCTTGATTTTTAATCTTGGAAGAATGAGTTTTTTTTTTTTTTAAGAATAGTTATTATAACTTTCATTCATATAGTACTTAAAGGTTTGCAAAGTGCTTTATAAATATCATATTTTATCTTTAGAGCAATCCTGGGAAGCAAGTGTTATTGGGATGAAGAAACTGAGACAGAAAGATACCAAATGAATTTTTCAGTACTATACAATTAGTAAGGATCTGAGTCTGGATTTGAACTCCGGACTACTAATCCATTATCTACTAGGTCTTGTGGTATGAACACACAAAAACATACACAAATATATGTATACACACAGACATTGTTTAACTGTAAAGTATTTAGACTGAATTTTAATGTGTTTTTCCAGAATTTATTTCTTTAATTTCTTTATTATAGATCATAGTGAGATTCTGATTATATACATAATCTATATTGTGTAATGTATTGTTGTTGGTGTTCAGTCATTTCTGTTTTGTCTGACTCTTTGTGACACAATTAGGGGTTCTCTTGACAGATACTGGAGTGGTTTGCCATTTTCTACTTTAATTCATTTGACAGATGAGGAAACTGAAGCAAATAGGGTTTACAGATTTGCACAGGACTGCATAGGTAATAAGTGTTTGAGGCCAAATTGAATTTGGGTCTTCCTAACTCTAGACCTTAAATTCTATCTACTGTGCCAGCTTGTTGCCTATACTTATATCTATATATCTACAGCATGTATATGGTATAATTCTATAATAGAACTACATATAAAATACCAGATTCCCAGCTGTTGGGGAAAATATTGAAGGCTCTTGAATATAAATTAGAAACTTAACCAGGGAATTAAGTATAGAGATGATTTTAACTGTAAAAGCACAGTGAAATACAAAATTATTCTGGGTTCCCATAGAAACTTTGGTGACTTCAAATCCCATTATTAGACATTTGAAGCATTAGAATACATCTGTAAGTAAATCAGAAATATATCATTCTCACTGATGTCATCACTGTGACAAATATTTAGAATTGATTACAGTAACTGTAGGTAGTACATGTGTGAATTCTACCTTTGATTATTTTAGTAGTGTCTACTGTATAATTAAGTATAACCAAATCCATGATGACAATTGATGAAAACACTTGGTCCACTTTTTAAGAAATAAACTTTTAAGTTTCTAGTATCTAGTAAAGGTACAAACATATATTCTGGAGAATTAAAAAACATATTTAAGACAAAAGATTTACTCTTCAAATTAAAATCATTTTTGGTTTCATTATTTCTTTTTTTGATCAAGACCTATGATTTTATTGGTAGAGAGAAAAAAGATGGATTTTCAGTTATTCTGCAAGGCATAGATCATAGGTTAAATGATTTGCTCAGAGTCATATGTCAATATATGATTGAAAGGTTTTGAATCCGAGACTTTCTGATTGTGAGGCTCATTTTCTATCAACTTTGTTACTGTGATTCTCTTAACTTGGCTACTTACTTTTCTATAATTAAAGTGTATTTCTCCAAATTTTAGTATTAATGTTGAAGATAAAATTATAACTTTTTCAATAATATCTCATTAATTGTCATCAATAAGTTTTTAGTCATTTCAAGTTAGGAAAAATTACTTAGCTAGTGATTTATAAAGTATAAAATATAATTATAATTTTATCATGTAAAGTGATATGTACATAATTTAAAAGATTAAGATAAATTAGCTATCATTTAGCATTTAATATTTTAGTGTCATCTTAAAATAATTAATGTTGGGGAAACTTATTTTTATTTGTTTAGGGATACATTATATTTATCTACATGCATACATATGTGTATATATAATGTGTATATGCATATATGTGCATTTATTCAAATTTTTATTAATATATATCAACAGAATATTATTAATAACATAGTTACAAAATAAACTTTAAATTTTTCCTTTTTTGTTAGGGAAGAGACAGGTTTAAATCCAATTCTGCATGAATTTAGTTAAGGAAATGTTGGAGATTTTTTAAAGAATAATTCAATTCAAACACATTTGGTAAACATTACCATATCTAGTATATGTAAAGCTGTCTAATCTCTGGTTATTCCACTAAGAAAGCTCCAAAATATTTTGGAAATGAAAATTTTAGCAGATCAAAATCAAAAAAGTTGCCAGTTTATAGCATTTTTGATGGAAACCAGGATTGTTCTCTTATTCTCTTCATATCCTTGATACCTAGCATAACCCATTATTTATTGTATAAGTAATATCTTGACTCTTTTGAAAGATGTTATAATTATGGACAAAATAGCATATACTCATAGGAGACAGAGACAGAGAGAGAGGGAGACAGAGAGACAGAAACAGAAAGAGATAGAAATACAGAGAAGGAAAATATAGGCAGATAAAATTTTAGTATGCTTTGATACAAGTAAAACACAGCTTTTACCTACAAGACAAAAAAACCTGATTAGTTTCTCTTTTTAAGATCAACTTGATTTCCACTTGGTTTTGTTTATATTAAATAACAAGAATTCCTTTTTTACTTTAAGTTGATCAGATAACATTCTCAACAAAACTGAGAAGGGAGAAAAGAAAGACTGGCCAAAAACTTTGTAAAATAAAAGTTTATATTTATATAGCATTTCAGGGTTTATAAAGCACTTTTCTCAAAATGACCCTATGAAATTGGCGGTGCAGATATTATTATTTCCATTTTAAAGCTGTGTAATAGAATGTTCATCTGTTACACACAAATCCACATAAATTTGCTAGAAATAAAAATACATTTTACATGGCATTTAAAAACTAGTCCTTTGTGAAAGAACCTTATAAACTCTTTTTACATTCTTGTCATATACAAGGACAAATTCTTAAAGATACAAATAAAGGAGAAATTCTTAAACAAAGGAAACACTCAGCATGGAAATATAAATAATAAAATTATTGGAAAAATATACAGCTAGAATCTCTTTCTCAAAGTGTGCAGGAAAGAGAGGAATGTAGGAAGAGGTCTGAGGAGATTTGTCCAGAAGCAGATACTATCTGCAGGATACATAAATATCCTATGCCTGTAGAGCCAAGTTCCTATGAGTAGGCATAGGAGGAGACAATGATTACTGAGTTGACAGTGATGTCTGGGTTCTCAATAAAGGTTGGAGATTGGATTTGAATTCAAATCTTTCTGATACTTTGAGTTATCTCCTATAAATACAATAATGAATGGCTTGAAAAAGTTACTCCAAATATTTAATTGTGAGTCACGTCACAAAAAAACTTGAATTCAAATCCTACCTCAGAATTTTACTGTGTTACCCTAGGAAGTCATGTATCTTCCTCCTTATTTGCTAAATGAACCTAATAATAACACCATATATCTCCCAGGCTTGGGGGGATGAAATGAGAAGCTCTCTCTACTGTGGTTCATAAACCTTATAGAGACCTTTATCAAAGTTAGCTACTATTACTTAATTTTTCAAACAGAATCTTAGAAATTCCCATCTTAGTTACAACACTAAGTTTATAGGAGGGCAGTCTCATACAAATTTGTTTTTGCTTTTTAATAGATACTATCTAATGCATACCATATGGTTAAGTGTTTTGTTTTTAGTTAGAAGGTAAATTCAAGTCATAATCTCTCAGTATTTGGAAATAATGGATTTCTATAAATTTTTTTTGAAATGAAATTCAATCTTGAAAGATCTACTTACCATCCATTCAAAAATAGCTTATAATTTCCTTGAAACTGACGTCTATAGAATTTGTCATTTATGATCATTGACCATTCTTGCCTTTTTAACTGTGTGATCAAGTCTTAGATTTGTGTCTATGACTTTCATATCCTCGTGCTTTTGATAAATGTTTAATATAAAAACTAGCATTTTGCAAAAGATGAAAAGAGTAAGAAATTAGAATTCATTCATAAATATGTTGTTCTTTATGCCTTTCCCTTTAGTCCCTTTGATTATTTTATTAATAAGAAAGACATTAATTAAATTCCAGAAAGAATAGTAAAGAAAAAACATCAACATGCATCTTCTGAGAATAAACTACTTGTAATTTTGTAATTTCTGGTTTCCGTTAATAAACTCTTCATTCTTAAAGAAAGCCTCAAATATTCTCATTTATATTTTCCAACTTTCTATATAATTTACTCTCTTGTCTAAAATATTTCAATTGATATCATCAAATCAATGTGAATATTCCTCTCACCAATGCAAAAATAGAATCTTTCCACCCTTTTTCTTTTTCTTTTTTCTTTTTTTTTTTTCATTCTATAAATCTCCCACATAGGAGTCAACACAGTAACAAATCTTTTTATAGCTCTTTTGCTAGTTCATGAATATCACATCAGGGTTTCATTTTATTTTATTTTCCTTTTACCACATTACTAGCCCATTTCATTACAAATGATTATAAAGTATGTAAGAAATAGAACATAATGAGAAAAAAATATCCCTCTTCTTACTAAAAAGAAAACTGATACTACATACATTTATACATTTGACACTCTTCCTGCATTTTATGTTTTTCTTCCAGATAACCAGATAATTTAGAGATATATTAAGCATTCAAATCACTAAGGTGTCATTTAAGACATAGTATAGGAGCAAGTAGGTGGTACAGTAGGTACAACATGAGACTTAGAGTCAGAAACACCAGAGTTCAAATTTGATCTCATACACTTATTAGCTCTGTGACCCTGAGAGAGTCATTTTACCCCTGCTTGCATAAAACAGGAGAAGGAAATAGCAAATTAATCTATTTTTGTTTTGTCAATGAAATCCCATAAAGAATTGTCCTTGGGGTCACACAAAGTATGACAGAACTAAACAATTGAACAACAAAGGCCATAATTCATAAAATCACACATTTAAAAGTGAAAAATATATTAGAGGTCAATTTATCTATTTGGATTCAGTGAATTATATATACATCACTTTCATTTCTTATGTGATCTTACATGTAACTACTGTCAATATTTACTAAATTTCTGAGCCTTGACAAAAAGCTCCAATTGCTCCACTATAGTTTCATCTCTTATTTTGAGTCCAGATTATATTATTTCACTAATAAAGTAAATTGAGAATCCAATTAGGCTGTGATACTAGACAATAAAACACAGATAGCACAGACTAAGCAACTCTCATGAGGGAGAAAATCTGTGGCAGGTGAGTTTGTATAAGTAAGAATCTGATATTAAAGATTTTTGCAGGGCTACCCTTCATACTTTGTTGGCTTTTCAGAGCAGATGAAGTATCTAATTTTTAGTGATCTACCTCTATCTGAGGTGAGTTAGAGCATCTTCAAATATTACTAAGAAGAATATAGACAGTTATGCTCACTGAATATATTACTGTTGTATTTGTGTTGCTACTCAAGGATTATATCCTTTGTACTTCAATAAAAGACTACTGACTTTTATTTATAGATTCTTGCATCACATGTGATAATTATTTGTTCCAAATAACAAGCATTTCAAGTAAAAAAGAGATTGAAAAAAACTGTGTTGGGCCTCAAGGCAAAGAATTTTCTATGTTGTCCTGTTTCCTGTGACATATATAAAATGTCACGAATATAAAAGTTTCACTTGTATTTCATACTTCTTACTATGAATTTTGGAGATGTTACTTTACCCAGAGCCTCTTTCTGAAGGGTGCACTTGGACAGTGAGGGCAAAAGTGGGGTGGGATTGTTATTTTAGGATTCTTGCTAGCTTTCTTGCACTCTTTGTATATAATAGCCATAGCAAGAATCTAAAGATTTGGTTATTGTAATTATTGAAAACAACTCTGAAGAAACTCCTTCTAATTCTTATCATATGGTTGATCCCAATAATTTCTGATGAATTCTTGCAAGAGTTGTTTATTTTTCCTTTTATTTAAATACACTCAATATCAATGATCATTTTTGGGCACCAATTCTCTTAGCATTTCATAAACAGGAGTCTCAGAATGAACTCCTTTATATGTAAATAAACTAATGATAAACAATATTGAAAATATAGTTATGTCCACATAATCCTATAATAATATTGCTTGAATTCAAAGAGGATTATTTAAACTTTTTTGATTTTCTATTTTTGTAGATGTTCCATATTTCAGAAATGAACATATAATTTTAATGAAAATAATTTTATTTTCTGAGTGCATGTGGGTTTTATAGGTAAAAGGCTTGAAAAGTAATGGACATGCCCTTTTCAGAGAAGGTGCTATGCTTTATGTACAAAGCAGAATTGAATTAGCCCAAAAGAAATATGAGATGCACAAAGTTAGAGATGCTATCCCAAATGTTCCATAAACTATTTGTGCCTGACCTGTGGCAGAGCACTCCAAGCTCATATTGATCTGATCAGCAAAAGTCAGATACACTATAATTCAACTCTAAGAAACTGATTTCATTTTGGTCCTCTTCAAGAACAAAGAACAATGACCAACCAACTGAATAGTCCACAGATCTAGCTTCTTGGCTATCACTGATAATAACTCCAAACTCTAATTCAACTTGGAGAGAGTAGTACTGGACAGGGAGTATATAGGCTTTTCAAACCCAAGATTCCTAATCCTATGTCTGGATATATCTAACTATACCTAGCTGCCCAAATTTCATTGAACTTCAGACTTCTTGTTGACATTCAGTTTTACCAGACAATTTTGAAAAATAGTTTTCTTTCCCATCACTATAAATTATATCTATATAAATTCATACATATATGTGTGTAAATATACATATATATATACATATCTATACACATATATGTGTTTACACTTTTAAACATAAATATATATCCATACTAGCTGAATAGACAGAAATACAATACGTGACAAATAATAATCTACTGATAATGAGATCCTGGTTAACTGTTATGGAACAATGCCTAAGAAGTAACATCTCATTTTAATTAGTAAGTTCTTTCAAGACACACATAATTTATAAAATGCACATTTATAAAAATGAAATATGTTTCACAATATAAATATATTTCACTATTATTTATGTAGCTCCATCATGATATAGTAATAACTTAAAGTATTACACTCTAGAACTAATCTTATTTGTGTTTATGGATGAATGAGGAAAGAGAGAGCAGTAGCACTTCATGGAAAGAGGCTCTCAGAATCAGGAAGGACATAGATTCCAGCCCTGCCTCTAAGACATACTAGCTGTGTTGGCCTAAGCAAGTTGTACTCTAAGGTACTAGTCTCATAGAAATAATTAGTATTTAATTAAATGTCCTAATATTTGCAAAGTCCTTTATAATATTATCCTTAGAACAATTCTTTTATTAACCATCATTTTATCCTTACACCAATCCTGGTAGATAGGTGCTATTATTATCATACCTATTTTGTAGATGGCTAAACTATGGCAGGCAATGGTTTTCCAGAGCCACCTAGCTGACAAGTGTATGGGGTCACATGAATTCTTGACTTTACATCCATCACTCTACCCACTGCACCACCAAAATGTCATTCTAATTATATGAGTAGAAGAATTTTATCAGAAATTCCCTAAACCAATAAAATTATATATATATATATATATATACATATCTAGATATTCATAAATATTCATATATATTATATAACATTATTTTATTTTCATTTTCCACTTTAATATGACTATTGTCATATACTTTTTGTGTTTTTATATACATATGTATATATATATATATATATATGTATATATATATATATATATACATATATATATTTATGCATGGGTGTGGGTTTATGGGGGGGAGATGAGTTTTTTTGACATGATTACTAGCCACTGGAAAAGAAAATCTTTTTTGATGATATGAAACTTACCTGAAGTAAAGAACAGAGATAAATATGCTCACTGAATATAAATTAATTACATTCAGATAAATACCTCTTATTAAATTCTCATTTCAGAAAAAAAAAAGAAAACCAATAGGAATATTCATTTTTGTGGCTCTCAAGCTACAGTTTTCATAAAGACAAAAGTAGAAACAGTAAATTGTTGTGAAGTGTTGTAATAATAATAAAGAAAACACAAATTTATGGAAAAAAAGAAATGTTGACTAGCATTTGGTCATTGAATTTCAGAGCTCAGTTGAACTGGTTTGCCTCTTTTTTCTACCTAAAAGAAAAATGATTCATTAGATTCACTAGATTTAAATTGCTCTCTAAATTTAAAAAAATATATATTAAAGACATTGCTCCCTTTTTGCTTTATGAAAATATCAGCATCCTTTCTATATGCAATAGAAAGCAATCAGAGCTCTAAGACAAAAGTTACAATGATGATTATATTAGAATTCAGAAATTAAACTTGCTCCTTTAAAGAACAGCTGTGGAGGCAGTTTTATATCTCAGGCAGTCACTCTGGATCTGTCATTTCCTTACTCAGATTTCAAGTATGGTCACTGTTTTGGGAGTTTCAGAACAGATGGAGATTAGGAGTAGGTGAGAGGAACCCTCCAAATCATTCTAGGACATTTATGCAGGTGTTGAGACCTGTCATAGTGTGATAGATAAAAATAGTACAAGTCTCAGAAATCTATTTATGTCCAGAGTACAGGAGATAAATACCAAACAGATTAGAATATGCACTTCCTTAAGAATGAGGAATTACTTTATTTTACCCATCTTGCAACATATTGTTGAATATTTCTGAAATTTATCTACAACTATTTTTGTATGAATGTTTATTTTGATTTTAAAAATTACTTAGGAACGACATTCAGGTGTAAAAAGAAATCAATTAATCATATAAACCCTAAAATTTTGAATGATTCCTTATTGTTAGCATCAAAGCAGGCTATTTTCTGTAAAGCCATCTTTCCTCATTTTCCTTATGGCCAAAAATTCAAAAATATTTTTTAAAAATTAATTTCTTTCATTATGTATCATGCACTTATGTATATGTATGTATAAAAAGTATGTGTCTAAATGTATACATATGTGCATATATATTGAAACTTTTTAAGCTTCTGAGGGAATATGTCTATGTATATGTTTATAATTCTATATAGGCATGCAGGCACACTTTAAACGAAGTAAAACAAAAAAGTTTATTTTTATGACACAATATTTCTATGCCTTCATTGTTACCTTAATGTTTTGACAATGAATGGAAATGCAGTTGATAAAACATGTTAGCCATCATTTAAGAACCAGAAATAATGGAAATATCTATGTTATCTATTAATTTATCTGTTCTATATGGTAAAACAAAATCATTTGTAGATGATATTCTGCAAGAAACTCCAAAAGAAATGTTAAGTATATTTAGTCCAAACTCATCATTTTGCAGAACTAATAACTGAGGTCCACAGAGTTAAAATTACTTCCCTAAAATTTATACAGATATTAAACATAATAGGCAAGATTTGAACCCAAGTTTTCTGACTTAATAGCCAGTACTATTTTCAATGGACAAAAATAACAATTAAAGGAGATCTCTATTCATGAAAGTCAGGAAGGGTTAATATTGTTCACAATTTTATTATGTGGTCTTAAATTTTATTAACACTCTTTTCTCTCTCTCCTTTCCTCCCTCCTTCCTTCAGTCCTCTCCTTTCTCCCTTCCTTCCTCCCTCCCTCCTTCCTTCACTCCTTCTTTCCCTCCCTCCACCTTTTTCTTTCTTTTTCTCCTTTGACTCTGTCTTTTTCTTTCTGCCTCTATTTTCTCTGTCTCTTTTTCTCCTTCTTCATCCTTCCATCTATTATGGGTGAAATAGTGATGGCAGAGTTCACGTTAAATACTTTCTAATATCACAAGACAAAAGTGAAAGAGTAACAATATGTCTACCTGACATAATGGATAGATCTAGATAATGTAATAATAGTTATCTTGCTATTTATTTATCTTTATATTTACCTATATTTAATGTCTACAGTTATCAAAATAAGTAAATGCTTCTACTTATATACTTATCTTGTTTTAGTTTAGTCTCATCCCCACTTGACCTTGTTCATGGGTTTTTACTTTCATCATAAAGAAAGAAATGAGTCAACTTTTTAACATGTTAGGAAAATTATAGTAAAGCAAGCATATTGTAATATTTAAAAAAGCTCATTTATATTCATTGTGGTCTCTAGGATATGGAATATAGCAGCCAGTTATGTGAAATTGATGGTGTTTACTTATTATGAATAATACAAGGAAAATTCAACAGCTATTCAATTAAACTTTTATGTGCAAAAATTCTGTTACTTGTTGAAATCAACCAATCTTGTATTAATTTAGATTACAAGAATCTTGGCTAATCAGATACTATCTAGTTTTATTTTAACAGAATTTCTATGAGAAATTTTAACAAATTTCTATTTCTAATTTAATAAGTCTAAGTTTTTAGACTTTAAATGAGAGTTCCAAACATATTAACATTGGGATGACCAAATCAAGATATTATATTATCTTTAAAGGAATTGGACTAATTTAGTCACAGGCATTTCTTTAAAGAAAAATATAAAGAAAGAAAACATGTTCATTTCTTCCATATATTTAGAAATAACTGCTTCTATATGAATATCATGTGTTTAATTTTTCCTCCTGGATCAAGTAGACGCTATGTTACAAAGTTTCTGCTAAAGGCTACTAATGTTGAACCCAGGACATTTCTAATGTCAATGCATTATGAAGAATTAATCTGTTTTTATGGAAGATAATACATATATACATATATACATGCATACACATATGTACATGTTTGTGTTTATATGTGAAAGTATTATGTATTTTATGTATAAAGTTTCTTCTTTTTGAATTTATTACTATATTTTTTTATTTGGAATGGAAAAAAGCCTATTTTTCCTGAACATTTTCAAGAATTAATAGTTGATGGAGGCAGCTAATGGGTGCAGTGGGTGGAGCATCAGACATGAAGTCAAAAGGACCTGAATTCAATTCTTGCCTCAGACATTTAACATGTCCTAGCTGTGTGGCCCTGGGCAAGTTACTTAACCCCAATAGCCTGAGCAAACAAAAAAAAAAAAAAAAAAAAAAAAAAAAAAGAAAGAAAGAATTAATAGTAGATAAGAAGGAACATGTATGTATTCATTTTTGAGTTTAGTTTTAATCTTTTTACATGGGTGAAAAAAAGTGGCAATCGAATTTCTCCAAATAGACTTAGAAGTTACTGAATTATCTGGACACTTTTCAATATAAAGACAAATCAACTTTCAGGATCTTCAGGACAAGAAGGAGACCATTCTATCCAAAAGGACTCATGAGGTCCTTCTTCATCTCCTCTTTAACCTACTCCTGAATTAGGCTGCCATAGGAAAAGTGTATCATGTGTATTACCTGGATCTAAAAGGGCAATTCCCCTTCCCCTAAAGTGGGGAATTTGTTAGCTTTGGCCTATGTTTAGCCCTAGATCACAGATCATGCAGTCAACAATCTGAGGAAATCAGTGCTGTCTAGAAAGCTCAGAGATCTTCCTTTTCTGAGAGTAACAAAGGAGGGCCACATTGATTATCATCTCAACAAAGTCAAACATAGTCAACCCTTATCCAATATCTTTCCAAGGTTCATATAAAATAGTAGATACCCAGAACAAAAGTCTTTGCTCTGATTTTAGGAGTGCAGGATATAGAGTAGAAAAGAATTTATTTATTTATTTATTTTTTTAATTATATATATATATATATATATATATATATATATATATATATATATATATATATATATATATATATATATATATATATATATATATATTTTATAATATTATCCCTTGTATTCATTTTTCCAATTTACCCCCCCTCCCTCTATTCCCTCCCCCCGACGACAGGCAATACCATACATTTTACATGTGTTACAATATAGTCTAGGTACAATACATGTGTGCGAATATCATTTTCTTGTTGCACAATAAACATTAGAATCCGAAGGTACATGCAACCTGGGCAGACAGATATTAGTGCTAACAATTTACATTCCCCTCCCAGTGTTTCTTCTCTGGGTGCAGCTACCCCTGTCCATCATTGATCAACTGGAAGTGAGTTGGATCTTCTTTATGTTGAAGATTTCCACTTCCATCAGAATACATCCCCATACAGTATTGTTGTTGAAGTGTACAGTGATCTTCTGGTTCTGCTCATTTCACTCAGCATCAGTTGATTTAAGTCTCTCCAGGCCTCTCTATATTCCTCCTGCTGGTCATTTCTTACCGAGCAATAATATTCCATAAGCTTCATATACCACAATTTACCCAACCATTCTCCAGCTGATGGACATCCATTCATCTTCCAGTTTCTAGCTACAACAAAAAGAGCTGCCACAAACATTTTGGCACATATATGTCTCTTTCTGCTCTTTAGTATTTCTTTGGGATATAATCCCAGTAGTAGCGCTGCTGGGTCAAAGGGTATGCACAGTTTGATAACTTTTTGGGCATAATTCCAGATTGCTCTCCAGAATGGCTGGATTCTTTCACAACTCCACCAGCAATGTATTAGTGTCCCAATTTCCCCACATCCCCTCCAACATTTGTCATTATTTGTTCCTGTCATCTTAGCCAATCTGACAGGTGTGTAGTGGTATCTCAGAGTGGTCTTAATTTGCATTTCTCTGATCAGTAGTGATTTGGAACACTCTTTCATGTGAGTGGATATAGTTTCAATTTCTTCCTCTGAGAATTGTCTGTTCATATCCTTTGACCATTTATCAATTGGAGAATGGTTCGGTTTCTTATAAATTATGGTCAGTTCTCTATATATTTTGGAAATGAGATCTTTGTCAGAACCTTTGTTTTTAAAAATATTTTCCCAATTTGTTACTTCCCTTCTAATCTTGTTTGCATTAGTATTATTTGTACAGAAACTTTTTAGTTTGATGTAATCAAAATCTTCTATTTTGTGATCAATAATGATCTCTAGTTCTCCTCTGGTCATAAATTCCTTCCTCCTCCACAAGTCTGAGAGGTAGATTATCCTCTGTTCCTCTAATCTATTTATTATCTCCCTCTTTATGCCTAAATCATGGACCCATTTTGATCTTATCTTGGTATATGGTGTTAAGTGTGGATCCATATCTAATTTCTGCCATACTAATTTCCAGTTTTCCCAACAGTTTTTTCCGAATAATGAATTTTTATCCCTAATGTTGGAATCTTTGGGTTTGTCAAAGATTAGATTGCTATAGATGTACCCTTTTTTGTCCTTTGTATCTAATCTGTTCCACTGATCTACCGGTCTATTTCTTAGCCAATACCAAATGGTTTTGGTGACTGCTGCTATATAATATAGCTTTAGATCAGGTACACTTAGACCACCTTCCTCTGAGTTTTTTTTCATTAGTTCCCTTGCAATTCTTGACCTTTTATTCTTCCATATGAATTTTGTTGTTATTTTTTCTAGGTCATTAAAATAGTTTCTTGGGAGTCTGATTGGTATAGCACTAAATAAATAGATTAGTTTGGGGAGTATTGTCATCTTTATTATATTCGCTCGGCCTATCCAAGAGCACTGAATGTCTTTCCAATTATTTAAATCTGATTTTATTTTTGTGGCAAGTGTTTTGTAATTTTTCTCATATAATTCCTGACTTTTCTTTGGTAGATGGATTCCCAAATATTTTATACTCTCAACATTTGTTTGGAATGGAATTTCTCTTTGTATCTCTTGCTGTTGCATTTTGTTAGTGATATATAAAAATGCCGAGGATTTATGTGGATTTATTTTGTATCCTGCCACTTTGCTGAAATTTTGAATTATTTCTAGTAGCTTTTTAGCAGAGTCTTTGGGGTTCTCTAAGTATACCATCATGTCATCTGCAAAAAGTGATAGTTTAATTTCCTCATTTCCTACTCTAATTCCTTGAATCTCTTTCTCGGCTCTTATTGCCGAGGCTAGCGTTTCTAGTACTATATTGAATAGTAATGGTGATAGTGGGCAACCTTGTTTCACTCCTGATCTTACTGGGAAAGGTTGCAGTTTATTTCTATTGCATATTATGTTTACTGACGGTCTTAAATATATACTCCTGATTATTCTAAGGAATAATCCATTTATTCCTATACTCTCAAGAGTTTTTCGTAGGAATGGATGTTGGATTTTGTCAAATGCTTTTTCTGCATCTATTGAGATGATCATATGGTTCTTATTAATTTGATTATTAATATGGTCAATTATATTAATAGTTTTCCTAATATTAAACCAGCCCTGCATTCCTGGAATAAATCCTACTTGATCATAGTGTATTATCTTGGAGATGATTTTCTGAAGTCTTTTTGCTAATATCTTATTTAAGATTTTAGCATCAATATTCATTAAGGAGATTGGTCTATAATTTTCTTTCTCAGTTTTCGATCTACCAGGTTTAGGTATCAGTACCATGTCTGTGTCATAAAAGGAGTTTGGTAGGACTCCTTCATCCCCTATTTTTTCAAATAATTTATATAACATTGGGGCTAATTGTTCTTTAAATGTTTGGTAGAATTCACATGTGAATCCATCTGGCCCTGGGGATTTTTTCCTGGGGAGTTGATTAATAGCTTGTTCTATTTCTTTTTCTGAAATGGGACTATTTAAGCAATTTATCTCCTCCTCTGTTAATCTAGGGAGCCTATATTTTTGGAGAAAGTCATCCATTTCACTTAAGTTATCAAATTTATTGGCATAAAGTTGGGCAAAGTAACTCCTTATTATTTCTCTAATTTCCTCTTCATTGGTGGAAAGATCCCCCTTTTCATTTGTAAGACTATCAATTTGATTTTCCTCTTTCTTTTTTTTGATCAAATTTACCAAAGGTTTATCTATTTTATTGGCTTTTTCATAAAACCAACTCTTGGTTTTATTTATTAATTCAATAGTTTTTTTACTTTCAATTTTATTGATTTCTCCTTTTAATTTTTGTATTTCGAGTTTAATTTTTGGTTGGGGGTTTATAATTTGGTCTTTTTCTAGCCTTTTAAGTTGTAAGCCCAATTCGTTAATCTTTTCTTTCTCAATTTTCTTCAAATAAGCCTCTAAAGATATAAAATTTCCCCTTATTACTGCTTTAGCTGCATCCCAAAGATTTTGATATGATGTCTCATCATTATCATTATCTTGGGTGAAATTGTTAATTGTTTCTATAATTTGCTCTTTCACCCAGTCATTCTTTAAGATGAGATTATTCAGTTTCCAATTACTTTTTGGTCTATTTACCCCTAACTTTTTACTGAATGTAGCTTTTATTGCATTGTGATCTGAGAAGAAGGCATTTATTATTTCTGCCTTCCTACATTTAATTTTGAGATCTTTATGTCCTAATATATGGTCAATTTTTGTATAGGATCCATGAACTGCTGAGAAGAAAGTATATTCCTTCCTATTGCCATTCAGTTTTCTCCAAAGGTCTATCATACCTAGTTTTTCTAATGTTCTATTTACTTTTTTAATTTCTTTCTTGTTTGTTTTGTGGTTTGATTTGTCTAAATCTGAGAGTGCAAGGTTGAGATCTCCCACTAATATAGTTTTACTGTCTATTTCTTCTTGCAGTTCTCTTAACTTTTCCTTTAGAAAGTTAGATGCTATACCACTTGGTGCATATATGTTTAGTATTGATATGGCTTCATTATTTATGCTACCTTTCAGCAGGATATAGTTTCCTTCCTTATCTTTTTTAACTAGATCAACTTCTGCTTTTGCTTGATCTGAGATAAGGATAGCTACCCCTGCTTTTTTGGCTTTACCTGAAGCATAATAAGCTCTGTTCCAACCTTTTACCTTTACTCTGTATGTATCTCCCTGCTTTAAGTGTGTTTCCTGTAGACAACATATTGTAGGGTTCTGCTTTTTGATCCAATCTGCTATCCGTCTCCGTTTGATGGGATCGTTCATCCCATTTACATTTACAGTTAAAATTACTAATTCTGTATTTCCTGCCATCGTATTATCCCCAGATTATACTTTTTTCCCTTGACCCCCCTGATCCCCCTCCCCGATATTTAATTTACAGACCCCCCTTGTGACGCGCAACCCTCCCTCTTTTTTTTTTTTTTTTTTTTTTTTTTTTAGGATCCCTCCCCCCTCCCTCCAAGTCCCTTCACTTATTCTCCTTTTCCTTTCCCCTTTTCCTCTCCCCCCTTTTAATGAGGTGAGAGAAAATTCTCTGAAAAACAAATATGTTAATTATTTACTCTTTGAGCCTCTTCTGATGAGAGTAAGATTCACACAATGATTCTCCCCCTCACTAAGTTCCCTCAGATATGGTGTATTTTCTATGTCTCTTCCTGGGATGTAGTTTCCCTCTTTTTATCACTCCTTCCCCTTTTTCTGAACCGACCTCCTTCCCTTTACCACACCCCCCTTTTTTTCTTTTATATCAGTAAAATCAAATTATCCTTGAGTATTTTTTATATACCCACAACAAAGTTACAGTTCTCAAGGGTTCTGTGTACCTTTTTCTGTTTCTCTTCAGTCTTGTGGATGTAGATCAAATTTTTTGTTTAAGTCTGGTTTTTTTCTTAGAAACATATAGAATTCCTCTGTTTCATTGAATGACCATCTTCTTCCATGGAAAAAGATGCTAAACTTAGCTGGGTAGTTCATTCTTGGTTGCAGTCCTTGATCTTTTGCCTTTCGGAATATCAGGTTCCAGGCCCTTCTATCTTTTAATGTGGAGGCAGCCAGATCTTGGGTGACCCTTATTGTGGCACCTTGGTATTTAAATTGTTTTTTTCTAGCTGCTTGCAGGATTTTCTCCTTTGTGTGGTAATTCTGCAGCTTAGCCACAATATTCCGTGGTGTTCTTTTTTTAGGGTCTATTTCAGAAGGAGTTCGATGAATTCTTTCCACATCTACTTTCCCTTCTGTTTCTATTATCTCTGGACAGTTCTCTTTGATAATTTCCTGTAAAATAGAATCTAGGCTCTTTTTTTGGTCATAGTTTTCTGGAAGTCCAATAATCCGCAGATTATCTCTCCTAGATCTATTTTCCAGGTCTATAGATTTTCCCAGTAAGTATTTGACGTTGTTCTCCAGCTTCTCATTTTTTTTGTTTTGTTTGACTGATTCTTGGGTTCTCTGTGAATCATTCATTTCTATTTGTTCCATCCTGACTTTTAAGGAGTTATTTTCTTCTTTCACAGTTTTTAGTTCTTTTTGTAAATGCCCAATTTCGTTTTTAAATGAATTATTTTGCTCTATTGAATTTTTTTCCATTTCCCTAATTTTTTTTTTTGAGAATTATTTTCTTTTTCCAATTCAGAAATTCTATTTTCTTGAGACTTTTTTATCTTTTCCAATTCAGAAATCCTACTTTCCTGTGTTTTTTTAACCTTTTCTAATTCACTAATTTTGTTTCCCTGCATCTCCTGTGAATTCTTTATTTTTTCCAACTCCAATTTCAGGACGTTGTTATTCTCTATCATAACTTCCCTTTCCTTTCCCCATTTTTCTTCGATCTCCCTCAATTTTTTAAGAGCTTCTTCTAGGAGAGAGTTATGTGATGGGGGGCAGGAATCGTTCCCCTTTAGGTTGTTATCTGATTCTCTGCTGTTAACTTCCTCGGGGTTGGATACCCGCTCTTTCTCTGTATAGAAGGAATCTATGGTTTTTCTAGCTTTTTTGCTCATACTTAAAAAAATCTTTTGGGGTCTGTCTCTGGGGTAGGAAATTATTTACTTCTTTACCAGCTTCCTCCCAGACTGGATGGATGCAGCGGCTCCTGAGCCTGAGCTAAGAGAGAGCTCTGGGAGAGAGTTCCCCACCCCCTCCCTGGAAGTGCCTCAGAGGTGATTAGCACTATTGTGCTTCGAGGGCGTAGAATAGTGAAGACAGCAGGAAGCCCAGCCTATGTGTCCGGGTGAGGAGTGGATGTCTGCAGCAGGTGACGTGAGAAGCCCCTGCGCTCAAACTGGAAGTGTCTGCCAGAAACCGTGGTCCCTAGTTCAAAGGTTCCGCTTCTCTGGGACTTCCTGGAGCTGAGTTCCACTCCCTCCAGCTAAGCTAGGCAGTGTGTGTTGCCTTGGGCCGTATCCACCCACTTGTCAATCTCTTAACTATTCTCAGGAGGTAGCTGAGGCCACACCCCCTGGTGCCCAGATCTGTGCCTGAGTCACCCCCAGGGTCCGGGGAAAATCTAATCTGAGTTTTAAAATATTTTGGCTTTCTCTTCTGAACTGCTAAATAATTAGCAGAGAAGAGCTAACAGCCTGTGCCAGATTCCTTTACCTCAGTGGCTTCTCTGATCCCAGAGCCCTTCCCAGCGCAATGGGCGCAGTGTGCCCCTACCCCACCGTCTGTGCTGGTCTCTCTTATTCCTCCCCTGAGAACTGACCTTTCCTGTTGAAACTCCAGATTCTCTTCAGCTGGTAAGTCGTGCTTCCAGTCCTTGTGGTATCTATCAGTCCTGAGCTAATTTTGAGACTTAATTTATCTAATTGGTTGTGAGGGAGTGAGGACGTTCACTGAGTCGTGTGTTTCTTCTCCGCCATCTTGGCTCCGTCCCCTATTTATTTTTTTTTAATGAAGAAACAGATACACAAATCTATGTGTGACTACATATGTGTACATATGTAACACATGTACTTATACATATGCATACAATACTTATATTTTATGTATGTACTGCATATGAATTGTGTGTGTGCATACTGTTCCAAAAGTTTTAGATTAGTTTTAAGGTATTAAAGTTCAAAGTTTTGATCCAGACTTGTTTTTCATTAGTAGGAGATTCTAGGCACACGATAAGGACTCAAACCAAGCTTTTTTATTTATTAATTTATTCATTCTTTCAAGACAACTAGTCTATAGTGCTTAGTACATAATACGTGCTTACTATTTATTGACTGACTATGAGATTGACTTGACTATGCCTATACAGATAGTATGTATTAGAAGTAGGACTTACACCCGTATATGTATCTGTGACTCAGAGGTCTATTATACTCTGTTGCTTCTCCAACAACCTGCAGTTAACCACTAATCATAATAATTACCACAAGTTGTGGTAGAATCTCAAATTGCATTCTGAATCATGAAAGATAAGTCAAGTGAGACTATAGTTCTCAGTGAATTTCTTACGTTTTAATTATTTGGCTATTAATAATTAATAATAATTCCAAATAGATTTTTCAAATATTTGTTAAAAAAACATATTTTGAATTCCAAACTCAATTCCTTCACCTTCACCTTCCCCCTCCTTGAAAAGGAAATCAGGTTGATTTAGATCATTCATGTGTAGTCATACAAAACATTTCCATATTAGCCATGTTATAAAAGAAAACACAGACCAGAAATAAAAACCAAGAAGAATAATAAAGTTTAAAAATTATGTTTTGCTTATGATTTTTATTCAGACTCCATCAATTCATTCTCTGGAATTAAATAGCACTTATTTAAATAGCACTTTTCATTATGAGTCCTTTGAAATTTTCTTGGATCACTATATCTCTGAGAACAATTAAGTCATTTACAGTTGATCATCATATAATATGGCTGTTAATGCATACAATATTTTGGTTCTTTTTATTTCACTTTGTATCAGTTTATGAAAGCTTTTCTAGATATTTATGAAAGTATCATTATTTTTATATCACATACATATTGCATCACAAGCATAAATCATAACTGTTCTTAAACTGATGGGCATCCCTTCAATTTTCAATTGTTTGCCACCACGAAAAGATTTACTATAAATATTTTTTGTACAAAAGTATCTTTTCCCTTTTCTTTGATTTAGCATTGCTATTGCTGGGTCAGAGAACATATTCAGTTTTAGAGCCCTTTGGGCACAGTTTCTCTTTAGAATGGTTAAACCATTTCAGTACTCTATCAATAGTGTATTAAATCACCATTTTTCTCAATCTTCTCCATCATTTATCATTTTATTTTTCTTTCATATTAGCCAATCTGATAGGTATGAGGTGGTACCTTAGTTTTTTATACATTAACTTATTAACAAGATTTTAATAAGATTTAGAGCTCCAAGATATGTTAGAACTTTTAAAAGTCAATATTCTAAATTCAAAGTGAAGCAATTCAAGCAAAAAGAGGTTCAATAACTTTCCCTAAACCATATAGGTAGTAAGTGACAGCTCCAGGATTCAAATCCAGACCTCTTGAATCCAAATTAGTTGGGTGGAAGAGAGGGGCTTTTGGTTACATCAAACCTTTTCACTTTTTTATTTAAAACACACACAAAAGGAAAAACTTTTTTTCCCTCCTTTAGTCCAGAAAAATTTATACTTGTGTGGCTAGAAAGTTTCCAATTTTTCTCTTTTTTATATTAGTGCAAAATTAAAATTTTGGCATATGATTATGCTCAATGTATTTAAGTACATTCAGAAGACTCTAACAACTTAAATATATGTTCATTAGGGGCAGGTAGTTGAATAGAGCACCAGCCCTGAATTCAGGAGGACCTGAGTTCAAAATCTGGCCTCAGACACTTAACACTTCCGGGGGGGGAGGGGGAGAGGAAGGCAAAAAATATATGTGTGTGTGGTGTGTGTGTGTGTGTGTGTGTGTGTGTGTGTGTGTGTGTGTGTGTGTGAAGTGAATGACAACAATACATCAATATCTAGTGATCTTTCCTGCAGAATGGAACGATCCTATATAATTATTCTATGAAGTGGGCTATCTCTCAAATTGTTGGATTTCTAAATAATATATGGCTGCACTAAAAATAATCTAAATGTTCAGTTTTAGGGTTAAATACCATTCATTGAGCTTTTTTTTTAAAGGGGAAGACTTTCTTGTTTTTCATATGAAACAGGAATAATTGGCTCATTACGCAAATGCTATAGTAGAAAAAATTATCTCCCTTTCTGAAATGATTATGAATTGATTTTACAAACTATTCTATAAAATTTTCTATAAGAAGTAATTGAAAAATGTAATTCTTAATCAATCAAAAAGTTCTGAACTCATTATGCAAACAGTAGTGAGTTATACTTTATGGGAGATCCAGAAGATGGAAAAGACAATGTGTGCATTTAAGGAGCTTCTATTGAACTGGGAAATAACACCCATACACACACACACACACACACAAGAGACCTTAAGTGGTATTGAAATTGAAAATATATGTCATCACAATTCATTTTCCTAATAGAATAGAAATTCACTGTGCTTTTTTTTTTTTTTTTTTAATAAAGCCAAGTTATGGAAAGGAATGTATACAGCTATATTCAGTGAACCATTATCTCTAGTAGCTACAGAGATAATAAAGGACCTTAGTACAAAGGACTCAGAAGAAATTATCTATTTAGATTGGTTCTTAAGCATATTTGGTCAGCACTAATTCCCGTTCTATCATAAAAGTCTTAGAGAGTTTTAAAATTCTTATTGATAGTTAATTGAAAGTAGACCCCTTCAAAAAAAAAAAAAAGCAGTGAGGAAGGAATATAATGTAGGAAATTTTAAATAAGATATTAAGATTGGGTTAATATTTTGAAAATGACACTGAACGAGAATAGAGAAAAGAAAATAGAGATAATAATTCAGGATTGAGAAGCTCAAACTATACACCAAATAGCATCAAAGATGAATTCAATTGATCTATAGAAAAAAAAATTAGCATTTCTGACTCAATGCAAAAGATAATGCTTATGTGAAACATACATTTTAGATATTGGATATATTATTTTAACATTTGTTGAAAATCAAACAGCATTCCTAATTGTATAAAGAAAAGAAAAGCAAATGATGCTACAGAATTTTCTACTGGATTTAATTCATCCTTTGCAATAGACTCTCTCAATTTAAAAACTGAACACCTCACAAAGTAAATTAGAGACTACATTTCTAATGAAAACCCATTTGTCATTCAGATCTGTTGAGACTATTTAAAACAGTAGAAGCCACAAGATCCAATATTCATTTAATACAATTAAGAGAAGATATGCTGATACTATATATTGACAGGAATTCAGTGGTAATTTGTTTGTAGTTAATGACTGTGTGGGAGCTAATTTTTATGCTTAGGATGCTGTTAAGATAATAAAGCTTTCCACCATCCTTCTCAAATTATTTTAATAATTTCTATTTCATTTAATATTCTTTCATGTTTCTTTAGGAAAAAATGTCATATCCACATTTGGACATAGAAGCATAAATTGCATGTTATCTAATATTGTTGCAATGATAGATTATTAATGTATATTTAGCAAATTTCAACCTATATGTGAATCATTATTTCTTCTTTCTAATTTCACTCAAAATAATTGGTTTATTATAAGGACTCTTAATCTTTTTGTGTCATAGACCCATTCAGCTGTCTGATGAAGTATGGTCTCAGTAGAATAATATTTTCGAAGGCATCAAAATACAAAAAAAAAAATTACAAAGAAAAATAGTTATTTTGAAAAACAATTATCATGACATTTTTTAAAAGTTCGCCCCATGTTTAATAATTCCTGATTTAAAGATGAGAGAAAACTATTACCTCAAATACTAAATCAAATATTTTTCTCTTCAGATGGGGTCAAGACTAATGTGATTGGTATGAGGACTTCTCAGTAAGAAAACTCTCTCTCCTAATACAGGTTCACAAAATATTTATAAACTTGTCTAGGCCATTGAAAAGCGAAGGAGCTTATCCATGGACATGCAGTCAGTATGCGTCTCAGGAATAGAAGTACAATTTGAACAAAAGATTTCCTCTCCCAAGTTTCATTGTTTACCTTCTATCCTATATTGCCCCTCATCTGAAATGCAATAAATATATACTAAAACACAAATAAATATAATACATATATAAATAGTTTGTTTGTGTGTGTATTATATACATACATAAATACACACACACTAACAAGCAAACAAAAAATTACCTGTGATATTTGTAAGTAAAAGTATTTACTATGCAGAAGCATAATGGTATGTTTCTTCTATACTTGTAAAGGCATAAATGAAGAGAGTGATGTAAAAATGTATCTTAGTAATTTTTTTTCACTAATGAGATATCCATGGGCATGATAGATGGGGATTTAATTTAAATCTCTACTTTTAATTTCCAAAAATGAAAGATCAGTCTTTTTAAATTCTAGTGTGCATAAATTATTTTAAACAGTAGTTTATTGCCAAGAAATACACCTTCACTCCCTTCTCTAGTTAAACATATTGATGCTTAAATATTTTTTTAATTGCTCTGGTACCTCAAGTTTAAAGGATATAAATTTGTTTTTATATTGGAATAGAAATTTTGGATAATAAAAAAAGTTTCATTTTGTTTTCTTGAAATTGAATGACATTTTTGAAATTACATTATGCAGCATGTCATTGTTTTGTTTCTAGCAAATGAAATATGAATATATTAAACATCTAAATATGTAAAATATATCATTTTTATAACACTGAAAATTTATAAACAAAATGAAATTGTAGAACTATGTACCAAGAATTGCACTTTTACCCTTGTTTTCATTACTTCTGTGTTTTAACTAAGACATAGGTATCTCACTAGGAAGAATACACTTAAAGGGAAATTTCGTCTTCTGAAGCCAGTACCCAAATATCCCAATTAATCCTAAAGAGTCTCATAAAGATTTACTGTCAAATTTTCATATATTATAGTCTGAAAATGGATATCTTTAGTTTTAGAAGTCAGCCTTTACCCATGTGGATTTTAGGTGATGACATAACATTCGAGTAAGGGATGAAAACTGATCAACCATTATATTTTTTTTGCTTCCATTTACATTAGAGAACAACAAATTGTTTGCATTCCCTAAAGGTGTATGAACTGACATTGGTGATCAAGAAAGCTCTTCTTCACACCACAGTCATAGAATATGTGCTCAATAGGACTTGGGTTAAAAAAAAGTATTAATTTTTAAGATTTTAATCAAATATAGTCACATCTGAGAGGCAAATGACAATGGCATGCTGCATAATGTAAATAAAAGTCCATTTTTCCAGGAAAAAAAAAATATCCTTAAGTCAGGATGAGCATTTGGGGATATGAGATTGCAGTGGAACACCATTTGGAGCATTCATTTAATAATACATTGAGTCCTGAAATGAAAGAGGATTTTTTGTTTGTTTGTATGTTTGTTTGGTTCCTTATCCTCCCTCTCAAGAATCCAGGTGACAACTATGAAATTCTGAAAAATGCTTTCTATATAAAGCAATTTACTTAATTGAACAAACTTTGTGGTTTTTTTTTTGTTTGTTTGTTTGTTTTGTTTTGTTTTCTCCTCAATTTCAGTTTCTGCCTTTTACCTAGCTGGAAAGATAATCCTTAGAATTTAATTTATAGTCTCTAAGGACAACTTCAAAACTTCACAAGTCATTGATCTGGCAGAACACCAGGGAAGCTATTTCTTGATTTCATTTTAAATCCTCTGGTTATTTGTATATAGAATTCCCATTGATTCCAGTGGCAACTTTATATAGAACAAGGTGGCAATATCTATCTACATCAAGGATGCTGTCCCTAACAAAATAATAAAAAGTAGGTCACACGCTTTCAGGAATTATGTAGCTTTGTGGGGGGACTCACTTTGTTAATTTCCATTCAAACAGATAGTTATTTAATAAAAGAGTTCATCATTAGAAAAATGGATAGAAATAAATTTTTTTGTTTATTAAATAAGTAAAATTAACAGAGACTCTCCTTTTCCCATGGTACTAAAAGGCTGACTCATATTTCAATAGCATAAAAACAAAAGGGCCAATAAAAAAAACAAAAAAAACAGGCTTGGAAACATAATATAAATAGGTAGCTAAAGGAATGTATAAAATTCTCTAATATAACACTGCTGTCTTTGACATTACCATTGTTTTACCTAATTGAATTTTTCTGTTTTTCTTAGAAAAAAAGATTATGCTTTGTTTCTGAAAACAAACAAACAAATGTATCCCTGTCATATAGCATTCACTGGTGGGTAAAAATTAGTACTTTGATTTGTGCTTGCTACTTCCTCTCTCCTTCTCTTTTCCCCTCCCCCCAATAAGCTATGTGAGACTCCTTTGGAAGACAGAGTTGTTGTTTCTTATATCATTCATAAATGAATAACACATGCTTTTGATTATTGCGACAGTTTTCTTTTAGTTCTTAATAGTTCTAGTTCTCTATAATTCTCTCTTGTAGACTGTTTTAAACTCAATCACATTGTATTTATTCTTATTCACTGTTTCTTGGAACATTGTTATATACTATAAATGAATATATATATATATATATATATATATGTGCATATATATATATATATATATATCAAATGAATGAGAAAATGAGTTAAGAGAATCACACATGTTATAAACTAAGCTGTGTAGCTTTGTGGATGAAGTCAGAAATGAATAAATGAAGGAATATAGGAGCATTTATCAACCACCTTCTATTTTCCAGGCCTTTTACTAAGCAATAGGGATATAAATATGAAGGTAATAGTAGACTTGCCCATGTAAGTAGGTGATGTAGTGAATAGAGTGCCAGGCTGGGTCAGGAAAATTCATCTTTCTGAGTTCAAATCTGGCCTCAGATATTTATTGTGTGACCCTAGCCATATGAAACATATGTAATCATGCATATGTATATAGTATTGTATTTGTGTGTGTGTGTTTTGCTTACTAATGAGAATAAAGTGTTCAGAATCAGAAAGAACAGGGTTCACATCCTATCCCTCATAATGTCTGTCAAAAACATTTATTTTTAAAATTATCTAGCATTTTATTTTCCATAGTTACATATAAAATATTTTTTTAACATTTGTTTTTAAAACTTTGAGTTCCAGATTCTCTTCTTCCCTCTCCATCCCCTGTCATTAAAACGGCATATGTGAAGTCAAGCTAAACATCTCCAATGTTGTGAAAGAAAATATAGGACCCTCCCTTCCCTCCAACAAAAGCAACTAAAGAAAAATAAAGCAACCTAAAAAAAAAAATCTGCATCCAGATATAAGTTCTTTTTCTGGGTATGGATAGCATTTTTCATCATAAGACCTTCAGCTTTGTCTTGCTTCATTGTATTGCTTGGATTAGCTAACTCATTCACAACTGATCATCTTATAATATTGCTGTAATATGGTACATTTCACTTTTCATGAGCTAATGAAAGTCTTTCTAGGTTTTTCTGAGAGCATGCTGCTCATCTCAGTAATATGTATTAAACACTTCTTATGTTCTAGTCATTTTGCTAAGACCTAGAGATAGAAAGAAAAGCAAAAGACAGACCTCACTCTCAAATTGAGCATATTAGCTATATACAGGATAAATTGGAGATAATCAGGAAAAGGAAGGCACTAGAATTGATGAAGAAGAGGAACTCCTTCCAGTACAAAGTGAGATTTTAGCTGTGACTTGAAACAAAGCCAGGAAATCAAAAGGAGATAGAATCAAGGGAGAATATTCCTGACAACGAATGAAAATGTCTGGAGTCAGGAGATGGAGTATTTTATTCAAGGAATAGTAAGAAGACCAATCTGACTAATTCATAGAGCATGAAGGGGCCAGATTATGAGAGGTTTTAAAAGTCAAGCAAAAGGTTTTATATTTGACCCTATAGGCCAGAAGGAGTCACTGGATTTTATTGACTAAGGTGGTATATTTAGGTCTTCTCTTTAGGAAAATCACTTTAAAAGTTAAGTGAAGGAGGAATGAAAATGGGAAGAGATATATGGTAAAAAGAATAACCAGCAAGCTATTGAATTGAAGTGAAATACCTAGGATTTCACTAATAGAAGAGAGACAAGTAAGTATAGGAAATTCCCCAAGCAGAGAAAAACATTCTCATGTTCCCAACAAATTTTGCAAAAAGCAAAACAAACTGTTCTAATCATATATTTAATTTCAGTATGAAAATTCAATATTTAAATTAAAAATAAAAAAATAAAATTAAGCTCAGATGAATCATTTTAAAAAATTTTCCCATGACATCTATGTAAGATATTTTCTAGTTGGTTTTTTTTGTTTTGTTTTGTTTTGTTTTGTTTTGTTTGTTTTTGTTTTTTAAGATATCCTTCTCCCAACTCCCATCTTTGCTCTATGCTCTACCTATGACTCATTTTGGTTTGACAAGCCAGACATTCCCAATTTTAATTCCAATAAACACTGAATATTGGATGCTTTTCAATTGGCTCTGCACAGTGATAAGCCAACTCAGTAAGGTCCCACCTAAATCACTATGACCTGGTATGGCTCCAGATTTCACCTTCTTGCTTAGGATTTGATTGTCACCATGGTAATACAACCAATACTTTTGTTATTATTACTATTGTTATTATTAATGGTCCAGGACAGAATCCACATTGAAAGCCTATATGTTAATCTCTTGTTGTTTGGCTAAATTCTGGTTAACACCATTCAGGTTTTCAGGGGATTCTCCTATGAAGACATTATTTTAGCAATTTTTGCAATAAACATATCCTAAAATATTACAATCTCATATTTTAGACTTTTATTTGATGTATAATACTGTGGTTAAGAGACTTGTTCTGAAATAAGTGACATAGAAACTGGATAAATTTTACTTTATTATATTCTGCTGGGCATTGGTTCAAACAGGTCATTTTTAAATTTTGTTTTTACAGATCACTTTTAAAGTATTTTGTAGTTCCCCTTCCAAATTCATCCTTATTTATATCTCCAGTATAATATTATATAATATATATATTATATAATATATATAAATATTCCTGTGCTCATATAAATATACATATACATATGTATATACATATATATGTGTGTGTATATATAATATACATATATATATCTATATATCTATATATATATAACATAATATTTCTTCATTGGTTGTCCCCTCTTAGTAAGGGGGCTAATGTCAATACCCTGTTTATTCTGTTTATTCACATTCAATGTGGGATAAAATAAGAAACCCATAAATTATTAACCAAAAAGGCTTATATTGCCTTAACACCCTTGTAAACCAAGGTATTAACTTCTCTAGTGTAATCTTCCTTATCTCTACGTGGAAATACTTAGATTCTTTAGATAAGGCCTTCCTCAAATCTATGTTAATACTCCTGGATGTGCAGGGTGCTAACTCCTAAGGACTTTAAACATCTACCAGTAGAAGAAATACCACACTCTTGTGGATGTGACTCTTTGAGCCCTAAGGTGATCTTCTCTAGGAAGGTAGAAGATTTTGCTTTTTAAGAAAAAACTAATCCTTGTGGAGAAATTAGGGAACCTTGATCCTATTCCATTGGCCATGTCTAGACTGCATTGCCTTCTTACCTCTATATATCCCTTGTTTCCATAAAAAGAATAGAGGCACTAGCTTCCTGATTTCCCTAACTCCTCCTCCCTTCTATTAAATTGCATTAATTTGCACATATTGTGCATGCATTCATAACTGTACAGGTTGTTTCATAGGAGAGAATATAAGTTAATTTAGGGCAAGGGCTACTTTTGTGTCTTGGTATCCCTCGGTTCCTCGAATGGAATACTTACTGAAAAAATATTTATTTGTGGATTGATTGCTGTAGTTCAAAGATATGAAATCTTATAATAGTAAAGTTAATGTTACTAACCTTTGTAAATCATCTTGGTAGTCCTGGTTTGGAGGTACTATATGTGGAGTTCTGTTTATCTTTATGCTGGAATAATAATAATAGATAACATTTATATAACACTTTAATGCTTGCAAAGATTTTTACATATATTATCTGATATATTCCTCACAACAAACTAGAAAAATAGGTACTATGACTGACATTTTACAGAATGACAAAAATAAGACAACAGTTAAATGATCTGCCCAAAAGCACTCTGCAATGCAAATATCAGAGACTGGTTTTGTACACAGAACTTCATGATTACAATCCAGAACTGGCATAGGACTGACCAACATAGTATGTCCTCAGCAAAGAAGGTTCTACACTTTATGAACAAAGCAGAATTAAAATCGCTCAAAATATATGGGAAAAGAGCATATTTCAAGCACCCACCCCAAATGTTAATAAACATGAATATATACTACAAATTAATATGTTGATGTTTCATTATATGTTCATCTTATATATTAATATATTCACCTGTCATCTATGAGTTTGTTATATGATACATCATGTGAAAAGTTATGTTGACTTGACATCCCATTGTTCCCAGTCCTGTTTATCAATGAGAAGAGGCTCTGATGAGGAAGGAAGTCTGCAGTTTTTTTAATACCTGCTATTTGTCATGTACCTCTATCTGCAAATTGTCACTTTCTTGCTACTTTGGGGAAGAATTAAGATTCAAGGGCACAGTCTCTTTTGTTGAAGTGTTTCTATCTGAATTGCCTTATGTTACCTTTGAAAACTATCCTCATCTTGAAACCATTTCTGATCGCTACTGGGCAGCACATCTAAGTGT
This sequence comes from Sminthopsis crassicaudata, assembly GCF_048593235.1. Taxonomy (NCBI): domain Eukaryota; kingdom Metazoa; phylum Chordata; class Mammalia; order Dasyuromorphia; family Dasyuridae; genus Sminthopsis; species Sminthopsis crassicaudata. The sequence continues at coordinate 289,172,890 of NC_133619.1, read as the reverse complement.
AGCTACTTTGATGTGCTTATAATAAGACTCTTTTAGTACTCTTTGTCTGATATTTTGCCTCTTTAATTAAGTGAAAATCCAAATGAAGACTTTTCCTTTCAACAATCATCTATGTAGACTTTGTCCCTGAAGTCCTACTGCAGTTTTAAGTAAGTTTTTCACTATATGGTTTTCTAAAAAGCAAATCACATGTTGTTTCTTCCTAAGTCAATATAACCCTCTTATTCTGATGCTGTTCCAGAATCTTTAGGAAATTTTAGAAATTATTCTTAATCACATATTTTGATTACTCTGAGCGATGTCAAATTCTATTGGATGTCAATTTTCTATTACTTGGAAGAGTGCACATCTCTTATAAAAGTAGAAAGAATATTGGACTTAGAAACAGTAGTAACCTGAATTAAAACACCTCGATTGACACTTAATTTTTTTAATATAACCCTTGTGAAAATGAGGTTAATAGTGTCTTTACCTCTCAGAGGTGATATGAGGATATTGAGACAATAGATGTTTTCCATTATATTCCATTAGAATCAAATTTCCCTAAATGCAAAAATTGCTTTTGTAGTTACATCACAAATACTCAACACACTACCTATCCCATAGCAGATATTTAATGAATACTTGATTAATTGTTCTTTACAACAAAAGCCCACCCCAACCATAATCATCTTGTCTGAATAAAACATCATGGTTATCACCTCATGGTGCCTCACTTGTGTTTGGTGAATTTTGGGAGAAGTATAAAGATAAAAGGATAATCTTCTTATCTTTTTTGTGACAATAACTTCCAAAATTTTCTTCTCATAATTACTGCAAAGAAGTAAGAAATTAGTTGTTTGTTATTTTTTGAGGGGCAGCTTGATAACAGAGTAGATAGAGTGCCTGAGCTGGAGTCAGGATGACTCCATGAGTTCACATCTGACCTCTAATACTTCCTAACTGTGTGACTCTGGGCAAGTCACTTAATCCTGTTTGCCTCTATTTTCTCATTTATAAATTGAGCTGGAGAAGGAAATGACAAAGCATGCAGTATCTCTGTCCTAAAACCCCAAATAAACAACAAAGATATATTAATGAATCAGTAAGTCTCAGATCTTAAATAACACATCAATAGAGAGAAAAAGACATTCTCTATTTGTGGTTTGAATTTTATCAGTTAACAACAATAACAATAAACTTGATTTTTCCCTCTAATGTTACCATAGAAGAAAACAAAAGCAAACAATAATCTTTTTTAAAAAGCATATGTATGTATATATCAAAGTAAAACCTTAAAGGCTTGTGTGTGTATATTTATATGCACATATTATTCATATATGTTGATATATAAGCATACACAACTATACAAAAGTATGTATACGTAAAATTATCCAGTCAGAGTCTATCACATCAAGAGATGCTTTAATCACTATTCTTTTGGAACTATATTTGATAATTACACTAATCAGGTTTAGTTGTATAAAATATTTTTTAAATGTTAAGAACCATTTTTTAAAATAATCATTTAAATTTAAATTGTTATTATCATTGTGACCTGGGTCCTATTTTTGTCTTAGACATATAAATAACAAAATTGAGGCTGAGAGAGAGGGTCATACAATTACTAAGTATCTGAGATAGGGTTTGAACTCAGGTTTTCCTAATTCTAAGCATGTTATCTAATGTCACCTGGCTGTTTAATGACAAGAAAATATCAGCATTTTTTGATAAATAAATGAATTTGAAGCAGAAGGAACAGTCTACCAAAGTCATTCTGATCTATCCTTTGACCATAAGATCAAGGAAGGGGAAAAAAAATCCCTGCTTTAATAGTACTACCTCATTAGAAATAATCAATTTGTAGTTGTGTTTCCTCATTGTAAAAAAGGTCAAGTAACCAAATAATCGAACAATACTGATGTTCTCCTAGTAGTATATCCATTAGAGGCAGCTGGTGGCTCAGACAGAGCAGCACTAGCCCAGAGTCAGGAAATCTTCAGTTAAAATTCAGCCTCTTACATATATTAGTTGTGTGTGACCCTGGGGACATCATTTAGTCTCTTTGCCTAATTTTTTCTATCTATAAAATGGGAATGATAATAGTATCTACTTCCCAGGTATGTTGGAAGATTCAAATGGGATAATTATAAAGTGTTTACAATGCGCTTAGCACATAATAAGCACCATATAAATGTTAACTGTTATTATAATTATTAATAATAATTAGAAAAACTTTTTAGCAATTAGACTTGTCTAAAAGTGAAATCATTCATTCTTGTTACTTTTTAAAAAATAAATATCACCTCAAAAGACAGGTAGGGACAGACAAAGTGGTATATATGATTAGTTATTAATTCAAATCAATTTAATCCCGGGGGCATTTAATACAGATCTACCATATTCAAGGTAATATCTATTAAGTTGTATATGTGTTTTTCTTCCTCCTTTTATAAATCTTCCATTTGATATCTTTTGTTTTTATTTCCCTTTCATTCTGAATATTTTCTCATTCCTCCTCAACTACTGACAAAGTCAGCTCTTGAAAGTTAGTGAATCGATAGATTTTTATTGTGTCTACTGTGTGCCAGTCACTACTCTAAGTGCTAACACCAAGTGTTAGAGATGTGAAGAAGCAAAGAAAGTCCTTGCTCTCAAGGAGTTCAGCCTAATGGTGGCAATGGCATGCAAGTAATTATGTACCAAAACTACATATAAGAAAAATGGAAATAACCAACCAAGGTGAGGGATAAGCATTAAGGGGGCTTTGAAAAGGTTACTTTAATTGGATTTTAGTGAACACTTGAAGAAAATATGATATAAATGCTAGATGTTATTAATGATGAATAACATATGATTTTTAAAAGGGATACATAAACTAAATAAGTTTCAGAACCCCTGATGTAATGCAAGGAATTGTACTGACAACACACTGATTTTTAGTCTATGACTAGATGTGAGGCATTGATGAGCTAAGATAAAGAACAAAAATTCAAAGATACACTGAAATTTGTATTACAATAAATTTCCCAAGCTATTAATATCATTTTTCAAATTTCCCTTTAAATTGAATGTTACATATTTTTCAAATAAATAAATTCCTCCCATGATCCTATTTCTCTGATCATCAGTATTTAAAGATGACAAAGGTATAGCAATCTTCTATCTGTCCTGCCATCCAGGTTTACACAATATTTGTTTATTCTCATCATCCAATCAAAGTAGTGCTGGACCTGAAATAGTAGATATTTTCATTATTATTATTATTTCTTGTTTTTCTGCTAACTTAGGATCATATTCTTATTAAGCATATAGTGCAAAGACCCAAAATCAGACCAAAATTCCATTTCCCTTTCTTCTATCCCTGCCGTGTACCCCCCTGTATCTGCCACTTATCAAGATTCACTTTAATAATAATAAATCATAAAATAATAGGAGATAATTGATTGTTTTTCACTTCAAAAACCATTTTGGGTAAGAAGGGAATACCCTAAATGAATAGGAAACTATAGGTTAAAACAGTCAAGAATTATTTAATTTTAAGGAAGCCTCTTCTCACTTTCCCACTGCTTCAGTGGAAATGACTGCATATCACTCATACCTCTTGAGTCAGAGATCTTTTTACCTGCCTGCCATTCTAGAGAAAAAGTGACTAATATATTTAAAGTGTTTTCAAGGATATTAGAAGCTATACATTGACTCTTTTCTTTTAAGAGAAATTTGCATAGAAGTCTAACTACAACCAACCAACAAAAAAAGAAATGAGTATTTTAAAGTCTATGCGTTTTTTTCATAGAAATCACAGACTAGTTCTGCAAAATAATTGGGCAGCAATGTGATTTTTTGATCTTCACTGCAGGTCAAGGCTATTTTGATATTTAACATTTCCCTTTTTTGTAAAGCATATATATATATATATATATAGAGAGAGAGATATATATATATATACACTACATAAATTTTGAATATACTTAATATTTTCTCACATCTACACAGGGAGCATCTAGCATTTAAGTATCTGTGTTTATATGAAAGAGGACAGATTACCATATCTAAACACACATTTAAGTCCAAAACATCATCCCCACATGTATTTCCTCATTACAGTGCTTGATCCAAGAGACAGATTTATTGTTTTTTCACTTGTTCCATGGGATTAACATTTGTCTTTCTGTGCCCTGTTTTATACTGTGTTGTGGGAAATACACTACTTTCTAAAGTTAATCTTGTTATCATTGTGTTTTTCACTTAAAGATAGAATATCCAGTCATGCCTTTAGTTGGAAGCAATTTTCTTCTTGAAAGAACATACCTTTTAGCTTTGAGAATGGTCCCAGTAGTGGTAATAGAATTACTCTGTAGAAAGAACATGTTTTCTGCCTTTTTTTAAATATATACTTTTAACAAAAGCAACTTTAACCTAGTAGAAAAATCAGAAAGTCAGGGGGGAAAAAAAAGAAATGTTTAGGTATGTATTAATATTTAATCTTAAAGGATCAAAAAGGAATCACAAATGTATTATATACTTAATTTATTCTTTGGATGCCAATAAGATGTGATTGTTTTTAATAATGGCTAATATATAACAAAATACAACATTTTTTTAATCTTAATTTTTTTCTTTTCTTTTTTTTTCTTTTTGCTGAGGCAATTGGGATTAAATGACTTGGTCAGGGTCACCCAGCTAGTATCTTTTTTTTTTTTTTTTCAAGGATTGTTTTTTTTTTTTTCTCCATCCTAGCTACCACCTCCACTCCTCCTCTCCTTCCTTGAGGAAAAAAGAAAATTCATGATAGATAGAGATATATCTTTTTATAGATCTCTCTGTCTCTCTGTTTCTGTATCTCTATTTATAATTATTTATCAGTCAATCAATCTATGTTATCTATTTAGCTACACAAAAGAATTTCCTACATTGGTCAAAATATACAATTGGTACAAAAATGTGTCTTATATTAAATCTTGAGTCTATCACCTCTATCAGTAGGTCAATAGTATGTATAACAGTATCCTGGAATTAAGGCTTGTCATTGATCAGAATTCTTAAGGTCTTTTTTTTTTTTTTTTTTAAATTTTGCCTCCTACAATATTGACATTTTTATTATTTTAAAATTATTTTTATTGTTTTTTTGGGGGGCAGGCAATTGGGTTAAGTGATTTGCTCAGAGTCACACAACTAGTAAGGTAAAGTATCTCAGGACAGATTTGAACTTAAGTCCTTCTGACTTCAGAATCACTGCTCTGTCCATTGTGTCATCTAGCTGGCCCAGTGTTGTCATTTTTATATAAATTGTTTGGATTCTATTCACTTCATTTTGCATTGGTTCATATAAATCTTCCCAGGTTTCTTTAGAAACATCTTTTTCATTATTTCCTATAACAAAAAGATATAACATAAACTTGTTAGACATTGACTTGATTTGTACTGTTAGTATTCAGTTCTTTGTTATTGCGATAAAGAGCTATTATAAATATTTATTTTATATATTAGTATTTTCACTCTATCTTTCACATCATCAGTCTTACTGATAGCATCATTGAGTCAATGGATATTCATAGTTTATTGAATTTTTTGGTTCCAAATTGCTTTTCAGAATAGGTGGGCCAAAATTTATAACTCCACAAATACTGAGTTAAGAAGCCAGGTTTCTCAGAGATCCACCAATATGTATTTTTCTTTTTCATAAATTTTGCCACTTGATAAATGTGAGATGGAACTTCAGAGTTACTTTAATGTGAATTAATCTAATTATTAGTGATTTAGAATGTTTTTCACAAGATTGGATAGATTGAATTTGTTCTTTTGAAAATTGCCTGTTCATACCTTTAACTATTTATCAATTGGGGAATTAGAGTGTTTTTATTAAAGAAACATCTCCTTTGTTAGAGGTAAAAACCTCTAAAATACTATATTCCAACTCAAGTATTTTGTTAAATAAGTTTTCTATATTTTTAGTACCTCATGGATAACTGATGCCTATTTTTAGATTTTTGCAAAACTTATTGTGTGTTTGAATAATGTATCTTTGAGGTCAAAATTACCTTCTTTTAATCACTTAAATTTCAGAACTTTTCAGTTCACTTCATCTATAATCTATAGTGTTTTTATATGTACTGGTAACTCATTCAGTAGTCAAGTAATGTGATTTTGTTGTTATGTATGCCTTTTCCATGACTACTAATCATAACTATTTCATTTGCTTTAATAAGAAATAAAAATGAACACTTGATTAACTTTCTGGTAGTAAAATGATGCTAGGGAATCAATCCCAGAGTCTATTATTAGGTCTTTATTCTAAAATCTTCCAACTTGGTAGGATATATCAAAGTTTGATCTGTTTATGTAGCATTCCAATAATCTAGGATCACTTCCATGTCACAATGATGAAAACTTTTGTTCATACCTCCTTACTCTTAAATATATATCAGATTAAATGTCTACTATCAATAATTATTCTTCTACTTTTGGTTCTTTATTGAGGGTTTTCCAAGAATTACTAATGATGCTCAAAATCCTTCTATAAACATCCTGAGATTGCTTTGCTTAAAGCAATTTGCAAGCCTTAAATGGCTAGATGAACATATATTATTATTTTTGTCAGGACATGTGATGATGATGCCAGCTTCAAGGTCGCCAACTTCTATGATAGATATTGTTGCTATTTTCTAAATTGTAGGGGACATCAGACCTGTTGAAGTTAATTGATATAGAGAAATTTCTTTACCAGAGGAGATCAGCACCTCTGCAGCTGAATATCTCAGAGGGTCAGCGATACAATAAGGTTAAGTGCCCAATGTCACAGTCAATATGCATTGGAAGAGCAACTTAAATTCAAAGTCTTCTTGATTGTGTCTCTCTACTAACCAGGCTATTAGGATTCTCAAAGTATAAAGCTAAGTTTTGCTATTAGGTCGGCTGTTATAATCATATTTCAGTTGACACTTCCTCCCTCCACCGCTTTTTAAACATCCTCTAGGCAAGATTATTTCTAATCTGTGTTCCATAGAGCCTCTCAAGAGTTTTGAGAAAAACCTAATATTTATCCAATGTTTTGCAATTGAAAGATGGCCAGAGGCAAAGATAACTTTCCAAGGTCTCTTTTTAGCTTTCTAGTGGTATGATAAAACAAATAATAAATATGCAGTAAGTTTATGATAAATTAATAAACTACTCCCTAAATGAAAGTAATCAGCAGAAAAATAGAGGGGGGGGAAACTATACTTCATCTTTCTTCAATAGAAAACCAATACTTTTTTTTTAGGTTTTGGGCTATTACTATTTTCATAAGCATTATAATTTATATTTGGGTGGTGATTTACTGTATTTAAAATTCTTTCATTAGATTATTCATCACAATAAATCTGTGAGAGACAGGCAGCAGGTCATGGCAGATGGAGTACTGCACTTGGAGACAGGGAGATCTAGGATTATATTTCACCTCAGATAGTAACTTTGTAATTTTGATTAAAATTCTTAAATCTTCTCAGCTTCAGTTTTATCATTTCCAAAATGGAAACAAAAATACTTGAAGTATTTACCTCACAGGGCTTCTTTCAATATTAAATTAGATAATATATGGAGGGCACATTGCAAACCTTAGTAGAAATCCGTTAGATGTTATTATATTCATCATTGTCACTGTCATCATCATCATCAACATCATCACAATCATCCATTTTTAATCTAATATAATTGATAGGTGTTAGATAAAAAGTCCTAAAAAGAATTGCTGTTCTCTTATTCTCTTTTATATTTAATATTATTTGAATTGTTTTAGAGGTATATAAAACCACCTTTTTTTTAGTACTTCATAAATACATTAAGACACTATACATTAGACTCACTAAAGCATTCTCTATTCAATTTCAGTAGAAAGGTGATATATCCTCCCTCCAAGTCACAAAATATTTTAACTTCTGTTAGCTATCTTCATATAAAAAACTTGTAATTCTACATAGTTTGGAGACTAAAAATTTAAGATGGTAACATCTGATTTGATATCGAGAGACATGAACTCAAATGGTGACTTTACTCTTTACTCCCTAGGTAATCTTACTAATCAGGATCTCAGGTTCCACATTTATAAAAGGAGGAACTCATTAATTCTCCCTCTTTTTGTGAATTTAATTCAATTAGAAATGCAAACATTCATTAAGCACCTTTTCTTTGAAAAGCTCTATTGAAGTTTACTGGGGTGCAAAAATAAAACAAGACACAATCTCTGACCCTAAACAGCATAACCATAAAATAAAATATAAGTTTGTAGAACAAGTCAGAGTGGTATGAAGAGATCACTTATATTTTAGAAATTCATGAATGCCTTGAGGAAAAGACAAAATTCTAGAAAAGGTGAAAAATATTGGCAAGTTTAGTTGACTCCTTTATGTCTATGATTGCACTGGGTAACGAAGGTCCATCTTCATTATTTAGGAATATGCTTTATTGATTTTATTTTATTTTTTTTTCTCGCTATACTTCAGATTGTTGTTCCTTAACAAAATGTGTTCTTAAAAATGACTTGGAAATGTTTAGTTAATAATTTTAGAGGGAAAATGTAATGTTTGGTCTAGCTTTCTGGAGATCCTCTGCATAAGCAGGAGTCCTTGGTCTTAGTGGAGGAGTGAAGGAGGCAAGACAGCCACCACAAAGCTGGTCAAAGATGGAATGTCTCATTTAGCCCTTATATACCTTAGTACAATTACATCATTACAGCATACTGAATATGTATGAACTAGAGAACCATTACATCACCATACTTTTATTAATTATTGACAATTTATCCTATGTACATCTTGTTTGCATATGGTCATTTTCTTATCATCTCTCTCATTTAAGCCTTGAGAGTGAAAAAATTTTGATTTTTTTGATATCCCCAGTGTCTGGTACATAGTAGACATTTAATAAATGCTTATTGACTGACTGACTATGGCATGCTGAATATACAATTTCTAGCTAGTCTTTCTTATCAAATGCCACATATATGCTAATACTTCCCCCTATCTGTTGAAATTAAAATATATCCATTTGTACATGCATATATACATGGTACACTTTGAATTATGAAATCTATCAGCTACCAGCTAATGTTGAAAAGTAGCTGTCTTATTGAGACAATAAATACACACATGCTTGCAGAATACTTTCCCAAACCATCCTGATGGTCACTTTGTTACCCTGGTCAGGACAGCCCATCTACTCAGCAGTATATCTGGCAGACCTATTCCTGTCTGTGACTTTGATCATGCCCCTGTGTAGAAAGATTTCAACTGATTGGTTTGATGAAAAGTTACTATAGAAACAATTTTCAAAATGTTTTTTTTCTGCCCTACATATACACACAGCCAGAATCTCACATTTTTTTAAATTTTTCCTCTGATGTCAAGAATAAAACTTACATATCATGATGACTCTCCATTTGCTATCTTACCACAGCTAATAACAGCAGAAAACTTTTATCATACCTAAAAAGAAAATCAATGTTTGTTCCAAATCATTTAAAAAATTAATGAAACTATAATTCAGATCAGTCTATTGATTTCTAATTAAATATATGTTGTTTACTTATTATTCTTAGTATCAGAAAAATATAAAGCATTCTTGCAATTTTTTATTTCAAAATAAACACCACTAAATCTTCCTTAAATCTCTTTTATGACTGATTTCATTGAAAGGTCAGTAAGCTATTAGGTGGGATATGTTGACAAATAGTGACTTTTACCTCTGTAATTTTAATAAATCCATGAATTGACTTAGTCATTTATTAAAGCAAGTGAGCAGAATGCCCTCTGTGTGTACATCAGGACAAATAGTCTAATGAAGTTTAGCTATTTTGTGAATATTTGGCTGGGCTTAATTAAAATTCAGCCCTGCATTTGAACAAGCCACAGTGGTTTGGCAGACCTTCAAAGGGCTAGGCTGCAGCAAACAATACAAGTGATAAAAGCCCACAATAACATCCAGTAGCATGCAAATAGTCTTATTACTCACACATCCAGTAGAAAGTTGTGCCTTAAAGTCTTTCCCACTATCTTTGTATAGTGGACATTTTTTGAAATTTCATATTTTAAAATTTGGTACTTTTTGCCCATCATCCCCTAATCAACATATCACTTTTTTTCTACTCCTAATTGAAACAAAATGTTACTGAGATAAATCAATGCAACATAAATCTTTTTTATTTTACTACCCATGTTTTATTTGTTTCTCAAACAGATTACAAATTGCAAAATGTGTTTTTTACTTAAAAGAAAAACAGAGCACTAAATCTAGGCAATGCACATTTGTCTGAAACACACCAGGAAACAGAAATGATTCTTAGCAATGATCCTTTTTATTCTGTTCCCTGTTTTTGGCTGTCTGCCCCTAGGACCAGATTTTTCAACAAACTGCCATCTGGCTTGGCCCCTGCCCCCCACATATAGTCTTCAGTAGGGTCAGACATTTCCTTAAAGGTAGCTAGAGAATATCTACTTTTCTGGGGCATTTAGGAATAAGGATATAGAAATTCCATTATGTTAAATTTATGGAGCCAAGAGCAAATTCTTAACAACCAATTAGTACAACTTCCATTAATTGGGTGGCTCTCTGGGGTGTATTGGAAATATCTAATGGGTAGAACTAGCTTTGCAATCAAGATTCTAGTTTGTGTAACTCCCTATTTAGCAAACTTCTGTGACTCATTTACATCTGTTAAAATGGAAATAAAAATACCTCAACTCATCAATTTTGAGAGAAAAACAATAAAATATGATACCATCTGCAAACATTTAAAGATAAAACTGCCTCACAAATTTAAGATGGAAATATTGTTTGTAGATAGCCAGGTAACCCTGTGGATATAGCATTGAACCTGGAATCAGGAAGATTGTAGTTCACATCTGGCCTCAGAAAGCTATTAAAAGTATGAACCTGGCCAAGCCACATAATCTCTCTCATAATTCAGTTTTCTCATCTTTAAAATGGAAATGACCTTCGTGCCTATCTCTTTGTGTTGTAAGAATATAAAATAATTTAAGAATCAAAAAAATACTCTTTAAATGCTAACTCTCTAAAATTATGCAACATTATGGCAACATTACTGACATAGAAAATTTATTGTAATATTATAACATTTTTGAAGTTTCTTTATGTATTTCTATTAATATACAATAGATATACACATTCAACTTTGGGAAGCAAAAACAAGTTTTGCCAAGTTTTACTTTATTATCCTTTAGTACACATATGTGCTGTTGCACATATAGTATAGCTCTGTGACTATTTTCATCATGGGTTTAAAATTCTTGTTTATTTCTATGAGGTGGGACAATTTCATCAAAAAACGTTTTGCTGCTTTCTAGCTTTTATCAAAGATCATTCATTTTATTAATCACTGACTATGAACAAAGTACTATGACAGGTTCTTGGGATAGTAATATAAAACAAAGCAAAAAATTAAAACAAAGCAAGCAAAGAGTGAATTTTTGTTTTCAGGGGCTTATAGGGGAGATAGAAAAGTTACAAATAGCTTTAAACCCAAACAAAGAATATTCTGTTTGGCCATGGAAATAAAAGCAAACTACTGAAATTTATTGAGTAAAGAGAAGACAAGGTTATACTTGTGCTTTAGGAAGAATATTTTGTAAACTGTGTGGAAGATGGAGTATAATAGAAAGAAACTTGAGGCAGAGGCCAACAAGAAGTCTATTGCTAGGGCCTAGCTACAAAGCAATAAGAGCCTTCAGTTGCATGGTGACAGTGTAGTATAAAAGAGGCAATAGCTAAGTAGATTGTAGGGTATTTTGAATGCTAGACTTGGAGTCACGAACATAGATTACTACATGTACATAGATACTTTGAAGGTAAAAATTGGGTATGGGAGAGTAAAAAAGGTAAGGAACTGAAGATAACATTTTAACTACGATCTTGAGCTACTGAGAGGATAATCATGTTCTCAATAGGGACAGAGGAAAGTTTTATGGGAAAGACAATGAGTTCTATTTGGGGCATATTGAGTTAAAGTATATGAAACATTCATTATGAGACGTCTAATAGGTGGCTGGAGATGCAAGAGTGGTAGTCAGGAGAGAGGTTAATATTAGATATATAGAACTGAGAAACATAACCATAAATATGGTATTTAAATCTATGGTAAATATTGAGAACAACAAAGTTTTTAGGGAGAAAAGAAGTGGGCCCTGGATAGATTCTTGGGGAAGAATTATAGTTAGAAAGTTAAAAACAAAAACTGAAAGGAAATCTAATAAAAAAAAAAAAGTGTGAGAATTGGTCAAATAAGGAGAAGCAGAAGAGTTTCACAAAAGCAAAGAAAAAATTATTAAGGAAAAGAGAGTTAACAGTAATGCCAGAATGTTCAAGAAGGATAAGGATTTATAAAAAGCCTTTAGATTTTATAATTACAAGATCATTGGTAATTTTAAAGAAAACAGTTTCAATTGAATAATGATACCAGAAACAAGTTTATAGAGAATTAAGAAGACAGTGCAAGGAAGAAAAGGTAAGTTTCTGATTATAAATGGCTTTCTGAAGGAATTTGGCCACAAAAGGGAAGATATATGATAACAGCTAAAAGAGATGAACAGATCAGTAGATGTTGGATTGTTTTTTTTTTTTGTTTGTTTGTTTTTTTAATGGTTAGGGAGTCATGCATCTATTTCTAGACTGTAAGAAAGCAGAAAGAATACATGGAGAGATTGAAGGTAGTGAAAGAGGAAAGTTAAAGGGAGATAATTTATAGGAGAAGAGGGAATAGAATTGGATCATACCTTGGGAGGGTTGCCTTGACAAGAACACAAGGAGAGGGGTGACCTCTTCATATAAAAAAGGAGTGCATCTTAGTAGCAGTAAGAAGGGAAAGATGGGAGAAATGAGGGTTTTCCATGAATTACTTTTTATTTTTTTTTCTCAGCAAAATATTAAGCAAAGTAGTTGGATGAGCAGGAGGTGGGGGAAGAAACCATAGAAGGTTTGAAGATGAATTAAAAGATATGGAAAGATTCCATGGCAAGTGAGATAACAATCAATTAGAAAGATGTTCCTGGATAGCTTTGTCCCCATAAGAATGAAGTTCAGATTATGTAATTTAAATTAATAGTGACTCTAGTTCAATTTCATCCCCCTCCCCCTGTTATTCCCTGAATAAAATTATTATAGTCCCCGCCCCCCCCCCTTTTTTTTTTTTTTTTTTTTTTTTTTTTTTTTTTTTTTTTTTTTTTTTGCCATTAGCCCTGGGAGAATTGATAAGGAAAAACCTTGAACCTCTGGCCACTTTATATTCCTTTGTATCATAAAGTCTAGGTGCATTATCTCAATCTTTGCTAGGATAATTCCTTGTCCAATTGAATATTTCCCCTAGCCTCATTACCTCCCGCCCTCTACCTTATCTTGATTCTTATCCTCTCAGGTTTAAGTTATGATCCTTTCCTTTTTTGCTCACCCAGTGTCCTCCCTCTTACCTTTCTTTCCCCTATAAGATTGTATACTCAGGTTATTCTTTTTGCAAACACTAATTAGCTACAAAAGTTTCTTGCTTCAGTTCCTCAGCGTTGAATGATTTTTGAACATAAGTTCCATTTGGCTGGCTAGCCCAAAATCTCCACTTTAAAAAGATTAAAAAGTAATCTCTGTTTTGCCTGTTTCTCTGGCATTACACCCCCAATCCTGCTGAACAACATGAATTTTAAAAAGGCAGTAGATTGTGAATAGGAATAATCCAAGCTTGGATCTCATCAAGGTATAATCAGTGATAGGATAATAGGACATGGGACTTAATTGAGAGTTATAGTGTAGGAGTGAAATGGATTACCAAGGGGTCACAATGGGGAAGGGATGAGTATTGTATATTCCGGAGTGATGGAGTAGGGAAAGAATTTTGTGAATGAAGAATGGGAAATAGTGAGTAAGAAAAAGAGGGCTAGGGATTTTAAGAAAAAAAATTGAGGAAGACAGAAAGAGAATGAGTCAGACATTGAACTCATTGAGGTAAGAACCTGGTAGATAATACCTAAGAAAATCTTCATTGATACAAATGTATTGAATTTTCAATTAAGTAAAAAGTTTCTGAATGGTAGTGACAGAGGGGAATTCTAGAAGTAGAAACTGGGAGTAATTAGTATTCCCACTTCCAGCATCCTGATCAGTAAGTGGGAATGGTGGTGTGGGGTATGAAGCATCTGTGTGACAGTATAACCAAAGCTGGAAAAAAAGAAGCTCAGGTTTCAATGTCTTCAATGATACGGAGTTAAAGAAGAGGCAGGTCAACCAGAATAGGAATAAGAGAGCTGGCAGTGGGAAATGGGGAATGGGTGTTTTTATAAGGATGCTAGAGTTCACTATCACTGAGTTAGGGAGATGTGATGGGAATAGGATTATCTAAACATTGTAGAATGAGTGCAGACAAATTATCAATGACTGGAAAAAATCCACTGATAGAGGGATATGATTAGATTATTCATGACCCTCCCTCATTATCCAAACTTGGTGATTGAGTCCTGTAAGACTCAGGAGACCTGCTTTACAATAGGCAGGTTATACCTTTACTAAGTAAAGGTATAACCTGGGTGAGTACAGATAGGAAGAAGGACCGTTAAATCAAGGGACTGGATAATTTATTATAATAATATCTTAGAACTTAGTGTTTATAATTTCAGTCCACTTAATTTTTGTTGTATTTAAACAAAATTACAATGACTAGTTGAAAAAAAAATCTCAAACAATTTTTTGTGGACATTGCCAAAGAATAATTCTGCCAAATTTCCCCCAACAGAATTGATTACTTGTTTTGGCAAAGGGCAGATACAACCTCAATCCTCTTTTTTTTTTTTTTTTTTTTTTTTTTCTCAAGCTCCTTAGACATTCATTGTATCTAACTGTCTCATTTGTAGGCGAAGTCTTATCTTAAAAATCACATCTGTCCAAAGCTTTTCTAGGTCTTCTTAAATCTCTAAAGTTTCTTAAAGATAAATCAAGAATAATAAAGTTTGTAAGTTAGGTTTCTCAATCCTATCAAGACAGGTACCACATGACACAAAATATGAATTAATTTTAAATTCCCTTTTGGTATATTGGACACGTTTTTATTCCTTACTCATTTTTAGGAACATGATCTCAGGTTCGATTGACTAACTTATTTGCTTATCTCTTTTGTTTAATCATTGCTTATCCTATATAAGGGTGTAGACAAGTGCACACATCTTGATGAATAGTGCATGCTGATGAATGAAAGAATGCATGGGAAAATGGAAGGATGAAACATGTATTAATTTTATAATATGTGAAATATTCTGTAATAAATATTCTGTAATAACTGCTGGGGATTCAAATAGAAAAAGTAATACAGTCCCTTCACTTAAGGAATTTATATTTTAAGGAGAAAACATATATAAAAGATTTCAGAGACATGCGAGATGGAAAAAAATTCATGTCTCTTATGGTGTAGCAGAATATGATGTCTCTTGTTTAATGTAATTGTTTATTTCCACTATTCCTAAGGTGTTTGGGTCCATAGTCCTAAGCTATCCCTAAGGAAGGAAGATGATAGTCAAGATACTACTAGTTGCTGAGTGATTTGATTTGCTTGATACTTTCTGGCCCCTATCATCCATTGGTGGCAGAGGGATACATCCATGGGTGGCAGAGAGCCATCACTTGTTGCTAATAGTGAATAGAATAGACAAATACTGTGACCATATCTGCATCTACTTATATGCCTAGGAATTTATCCAACAGCCATGATTTTGTAGATTATTTTAAAAATACTCAAGGAGGAAGACAAGATAAGAATACTTGAAAAATTGAATTCTACCCATTATAGAAGCCGATCATTTTCTTCAGGCTTTTTTTTTTTTTTTTTTTTTTTTTTTTTTTTTTACTAATCAACAGATTATAATTACATATAGGGTTTATAGGGTTTATACTCTTACATTGGAGGAGGGAGTATTTTAGACTATTTTTCTTAACCATCCAATGTAAATCTCCTAGTCATAAAGAGATACTTGGATTTAAATTTTAATTTTGCTATTAAACTTCCAATGTTAGTTTGGTCAAATTAATTCACTTTTCTGGGTAACCAAGCTAGAAGAAATGATGAACATTAGGGGAAGAAACAACAATACAAAACAATAACAACTACAGACTTATTTGGAGATTTTACAAACATCAGGGAATTTCAAAGAACTTGTGATTCTTTAGCAATAGAAATAACAGTTCCTTAGCACCTGTTTAACAAGAATTATTATAGTAAGTTATCTAAAGGCCTGCTCCTTTCATTGCCTCATGTTAGCAGGATCAACTTATTGGACTTGCCTGAATAGATCCCTGCAATGTCTTCTTATAGGCAATCTTACAATACCTTTGTGCCTCAGATCTTTGCTTAAAGCAACCAATGTATTTGTTTAGTATCATTTGATGTCACTTTCCTTGGAGATGATTTGTGCTGCCCCAGGTTTAAAAAAATTGCTAGTTATTTTTGTGTCTCAACTTTATTTTTCTCATCTAGAAAATAAAAAAGAATGGGGTAAAGTATTTGTGATGACCTTTTAATCTCCAATTATCTTTAATTCTAATATTTTTCTCCTGTAGATGAGAAATTCAATTAAGTCTTTAGTATAGCTTGAAATCTGAATTACAAATAGGAAATTATTTTTTTAACTTAGTTACTTTGATAATGGAGGTATCAAAATGAAAATTTACTCTACAGTCACTCATAATTGCGGTATTTCTATTTTCCTTCTTCAACAAACTACAGAAGTGGTAGATTTTTCTTCTTGCTTACTCTTTTGCTTGTAATAGTCATTTCTATGTTAAAATATGAATAGACTCCAATCTGGGAATATTTCTCTTCCACATTTGAAATGATTGAAGTGCAATCATCCTATGAGAAAAGAAAAGTTGATGGCAAAAAACCAGTTTTTTCTGGTTTCTTTTGAGCAAAATACAAGTTTGGAAACATCTCCTCAAACAATGTCACAAACAAAAATTGTTAAAGTGAAAGCAGCTGCCTGTAAGCATATCCAAAATCTGAGAAGTAAATCATTTTCAGATATACTCTAACTTGAATCCATGATTAGAATCGAATTATCAGATATACAAGAACCTGAGGATATTAAAAGAATGGAAAGAAATAACAACTTGCACATATTCATTGACATGAGTTATTCACTGAAATCCATTCACTGTGAAGTATCAATGGCATAAAAAGAGTCTTGAATTCTCAGTCAATTAATCAAGCACCAAGAAGCTTTTATAGAGAGATTATTATATACTAGACATTTTGCCATGGATTGAGATTGCAAAGACAATCATCAAAAAGTTAATTAGAAACATACTGGCTTAGGACAGACCAGAACTGATGAAGTTCTAAAAAATGTAGTGTCTACATGGCTTTAGAAAAAAATGATAAATGTATGAGATGTGGAGATAGAAATGACAAGACAAGGATTGATTGGACATATTTATTGAATGAGAGAGAATGAGAAGTTTGGGATATAGAACATTCAGTGGAAAATGTTCTAATGGCAGTTGACGATGTAGGATTAAAGTTTAGGATATATAGATATGAAAATTATATGTAGAGGAATGATGATTAAACCTTGGGAGTATACAAGGTAAACATAAAAAGAGTATGGAGAAAAAGGATCCAGATGACAAGTTAAATGTGCACATGTATGTACACGTGTGTATATATGTACATATATATTTATATGTGTACAATAAACAAGTAGCATATATACATACATATATATATTTATCTGCCTATACATATTTATAACTATAGTATGGCAAATCATTTTTTAAAGACTAGCACATATGCCTATAGAATAACATATTTAAAGTAAATTTTAAGTTGAGGTACTATTTGTCATTTATAGGTTTTATTTTGTTTTTCAGATATTAAGATGGAAAGTTATAAAATACAACCTTTTAGTGTAATAAAACAAATATTTCATTGTAAGTAAAAAAAAAATGAAATTGGATGAAAATAGTAACTAGAAGGAATTATTTTGTGTTTTTGTCTTTATATCCCTCATGCCTTAGCAGAGTATCTTAAATATAGCATAAATAAATGCTTGTTGGATTCAGTTTTAAAATTAAATGTATACACAATACCCAGTATCATATTACTTGCCTTCTCATTGGCTGAGGTGAGAAGCAGGGGGAAGGGAGAGAATTTAGAACTCAAAATTAAAAAAAAAGAAAAAAAAAAAAGGACAAATAACAAATGCTGTGAAAATCTTTCTATATACCCTTCTTACTCCCATTTTATGAAGCTTCTCCAAATTACAAGATTAAACCTTTCTCTTTCTCCAGTACCTATTGTGAAATATCTAACAGCAACTAAAAAGTTCGGGTATGAAAAATAAATGTTACTTAAATACACCAGTAGTGTCAAACTCAGAAGGATCTCTGGGCCCATATATTGAGTTAGAAAATTTAATATTAACATTATCTATTTTTGTTGCATTTTGAAAGCTAATTTCCAGTCATATTTTAATCTTGTTCTAACTGCAACAGACTGCTGTGATTTTCAGTGTAGCCAATGACAATGTTTTTGATACTTCTCCTTTACACTAAGTGCTAACAGCCACCATGTGTTGTTTTCAGAGTCAGCAAGATGATGTTCTGAATGAATTCAGAGTGATGTGTAACTAACTGGGATTTAGTCAAATAATTGACATTTTATATATATATATACACACACATATATATATGTATATAATTTCAATTTATAATTTATATATGTCAATTATTTGACTAAATCCCAGTTAGTTACATACACACACACACACACACACACACACACACACACACACACACACACGTGTTTATATAAACACAAATATTTGCATATAAGCATTTATGTATAAATATAAAATATTTTAAATGATATATTCATATATAAATTTTATATACAATTTTATTACATCTTATATTTTTTACAACTTCAAAAAATCTAATATGTATTATATCACCTTTTTCCCAATTATTTATTTTACATAATTTATCTTTAATTTTTATAATTTTAACATTTTAACAGACAATTTTTAATTCTTTATAATGAAAACATACTTTATCACATTAGCTATTAACCATGTATTTAATTAACATGTAATTTCCCCTTCCCCATCCCTGTTCAAGCATAGTTTGTCCTACGGCTCGTAGATTTTCTTTAAGGATTAAATAAGATTATTGAAGAATTTATTTTTCATCTCTTGAATAAAATTCTTAATCTTTAATATCATATAGCATGAGAGAAGATAATGTTGCATTGTTTGATTTCCATTTGAAAATTTCTGTAATTCGGGGACTGGGGGAATCTGCTTTTTTAAGTATAACAATATATTTATCAGAGTTTATTATTCCCTTAATGTGTAGGCCCAAAAGTAATTAAAAAAAGAAGAAGAAAACACATTTTGAGGGTGAAGGTACTGTGGCTTAAGGAGAATGCTCAGACTATATAACCTCTCTTGGACTTTTTCTAATATTAGTTTTTTTTTTTTTTGTTTTTTTTTTGTTTGTTTGTTTGTTTTAATATAGCTTTGGATGAAAAAAATGAGTTTCATCAGTAAAAATGACCTTATCTTTAGTATTTTAGTTCCTTGTTTATCTAGTGAATATGTGTATGGAGATGTTTTCCTGTTATTTTTAATATTCTTACAATTTCAAGAAGTTAATACCACATCATAGAGCAATTAATCTATCTACTAGATGCTTCTGAAGGACTTAGTTTTGTGAGATTCAATTAAGTTGTTTCACAAAAATAGTTGTCAGTTCTTTTATAATTTCTTGACTTCTCTACACCAATAGACACTAAGATATTTCTAATATTTCACTATTTCTAGTCATCAAAGAATGCTATTAAAGGTCCATAAATTTTGCATATTTTCTTAAAACAATTTGAATTCTTAAAAAGCACAGAATAAAAATCATAACAAAAGAGAATGATGATGTAAATGTGTATGTAATGAAACCCACCATTCAACTAAAGTGAGTAAAACAACTAAGCCAGGTTTCTTCTAGTTCAGATTAGAATTTCCAAATAAATTTACTTTCAATAGAAGCATACATGATTCATTTTTCCTGTCATTAAAATCATACTATATCAAAAATTATTGTATGCCATTTATAATTTAAAATTGTCTTATTTAAATTTAAAATTTAAAAAGGCCCTTTAAAATTAGAGTAAGAATAAAGTTAGGTTGCTCAATAAATAACATTTATTTTCTAAACTTTAGCTAGTAATACCACTTTTACAAGAAAATTATAAAAATAAATAGGTAGATGTAATATTTTTATGATAGTGTTCACTGTTCAGATTTATAGTTTGTAATTAAGCTTCTTGTAAGCCTTATTGCCTATGAATTTGGTTTCTCATTTTACTGTTCTGATATGCATTGTGAATCATTTTTTAAAAAATTGAATTTTTTTTTCAAAAAGGGCAAAATTGGAGACTTGTATTAAAGAAAAACCAAAATATTAAGATACACAAAAATGTAATTTGTTCTTCTAAAATTTGTCTCTTGTTTATATTTATAAACTAACATAACAAATATTTTCACAGTAATTTGATAATTATCTTTTAAATATTTTTGTTTTTTGAAGCTCTTTATCAAATACTATATTACTATAGTCATTGATTATTGTGTTGTATGTATCTAATCTATTCTATTGATCCATCATTCTATTTCTAAACCAGTGGAGTGGATCAGTAGAATAGATTAGATACATACAACACAATAATCAATGACTACAGTAATATAGTATTTGATAAATCCCCAAACTCCAGCTTCTGGGTTAAGAATTCACTATTTCATAAAAATTATTGAGAAAACTGGAAAACAATATGTCAGAAACTCTGCATAGACCTGTATCTCACAGCCTATACCAAAATGAGGTAAAATGGGTATGTGATTTGGGTATAAAGGATAACACCATAGCTAATTAGTAGAGCAAGGAATAATTTACCTCTCAGATCTTTGGAGAAGGGAGGAATTTATGACAAAAGAAGAACTAAAGAACATTATGAAATTCAAAATAGACAACTTTGATTACATTAAATTGAAAAGTTTTTGCACAAAACTAACAGAAATAAGATTAAAAGGGAAGGGCAAACCTGGGGAAAATTTACAGTCAGTGTATGTGATAAAGGTCTCTTTTCTAAAATATTTAAAGAACTGTTACAAATTTATAACTGTTACAAATTTGTAAGAATACAAATCATTCCGAAATTGTTAGTCAAAGGATAAGAACAGACAGGTTTCAGATGACAAAATTAAAACCATCTACAGTCACATGAAAAAATATTCTAAATCACTATTGATTTAGATGCAAATTAAATTAAATTAAATCAACTCTGAGGTGTCACCTCATACCTCTCAAATTGGATAAGATTACAGGAAAAGATAATGATAAATGTCGGAGGGCATGTGGGATAACTGGGACATTAATGCACTGTTGATGGGGTTGTGAAATGATCCAACTATCTTTAAAAGTAAAGAACTATAAAACTGTGATTGTTTTTTAAATGTTTGTTAGAATTCACATGTAAATCCATTAAGTTCCTGAGGATTTTTTCTTAGGGAGTTCATTAATAGCTTATTCCATTTTGTATTTACTAAAATGGAACTATTTAAGTAATTTATTTTGTCTTCTGTTAATCTGGGCAATCTATATTTTTGTAGGTATTCCTCCATTTCACTTAGGTTGTCAAATTTATTGGCATAAAGTTGGGCAAAGTAATTCCTAATTATTGCTCTAATTTCCTCTTCATTGGTGGATATTTCTTCCTTTTCATATTTTGAGACTAAAATTTTGATGTTTCTCTTTCCTTTTTCTAATGAAATTAACTAAAGGTTTAACTATTTTTTTTCATAAAACCAACTCTTAGTTTTATTTATTAATTCAATAGTTTTTTTTTTTAAACTTTCAATTTTATTGATCTCTCCTTTTTTTTTTTTTTTAGAATTTCACATTTGGTATTTGATTTGGGGGTTTTAATTTTTTTTTTTTCCTAGCTTTTTTAGTCGCAAGCCCAATTAATTGATCTTTTCTTTCTTTCTTTTATCCAAATAAGCATCTAGAGATATAAAATTTCTCCTTATTACCACTTTGACATCCCACAAATTTTGGTGTGTTGTCTCATTATTGTCATTCTCTTGGTTGAAATTATTATTAATTGTGTTTATTATTTGATGTTTCACCCATTCATTCTTTACCATGTGGTTATCTATTTTACAATTACTTTTGGTCGATTTTCCCCTGGCCTTTTATTGAATGTAATTTTTATTGCATTGTGATCTGAAAAAAATGTTTTTATATTTCTTCCTTTCTGCATTTGATTTTGAAGTATTTATGTCCTAATATATGGTCAATTTTTGTATAGATTCCATGAACTACTGAGAAGAAAGTGTACTCCTTTCTTTACCCATTCAATTTTCTCCAAAGATCTATCATTCCTAGTTTTGCTGTCTATTTCTTCTTGCAACTCTCTTAACTTCTCCTTTAGGAATTTAGATGCTATACCACTTGGTGTATATATGTTTAATATTGATATTGCTTCATTGTCTATGATATTATTTAGTAAGATAGAGTTTCCTTTCTTTTTTATTAATCTTTTTAAAATTAGACCAATTTTTGCTTTTGTTTGATCTGAGATCAGATCTGCTTTTTTTTTTTTTACTTCACCTGAAGCATAATAGATTCTGCTCTAGCCTTTTACCTTTACTCTTTATGTATTGCTCTGCTTTAAAAGTGTTTCTTGTAAACAACATATTGTAGGATTCTGACTTTTAATCCAGTCTGCTATCCTTTTATCCTTTTGTGGGAGAGTTCATCCCATTCACATTGACAATTCTGTATTTCCTGCCATTTTATTAACCCCAAATTATACTTTTCTCTTTCCTTTTCCCCTTTTCTTCCTCCCCAGTATTTTACTTATGAGGACTATTTGCCTCAAGCAGTACTTCTACTTTAGAGACTCCCCTTGTCTTATACCTTTCCCCTACTACTTCTGTTTTCCCTTCTATTTAGGCTACCTCTTCCCTTTTCCCCTTTCCCCTCCCACTTTTCTATAGGGTAAGAGAAGTTTCTTGGTGAAACCAAATATATCTAATATTCTTTCTTTCAACCAAATCTGATGAGAGTAAGATTCACATAATATTCATCACACTCCTTCTTTCCCTCAGTTATAATAAAATGTCTTTGCTTCTTTCTGAGATGTAATTTCCCTCATTTTACCTTCGCTTTCCCCCTTTTTTATGTTACAATCTCCTTTCTACATCTATTTTTTTATATTTTAATAGAAAAATCAGATTATACATGTAGTCTCTATGTATACCCATAGCAGAAATAGTTTTCAAGAGGTTTTTTTTTTCTTTTTTACCTTTTTGTGCTTCTCTTAACTTTTATATTTGGAGGTCAAATTTTTTGTTTAGCTCTTGTATTTTCATCAAAAATAAATGGAATTCACCAGCTTCATTGAATGTCTGTCTTCTTCCCTGAAAGAAAATGTTCAGTTTACCAGGATAATTTATTTTTGGCTGCATTCCAAGTTCCTTCACCTTTTGGAATATCAGATTCCAGGCCCTTCAATCCTTTACAATGGAAGCAGCTAGGTCCTGAATAATCCTTATTGTGGCGCCTCAGTATTTGAATTGTTTCTTTCTGGCTGTTTGTAATATTTTTTTTCTTGGTCTGACAGTTCTGAAATTTAGCCACAATATTCCTTGGGATTTTAATTTTGGCATCTCTTTCATGAGGTGTTTGGTGAATTCTTTCAATGGTCATTTTACCTTCTGACTCTATCACATCTGGGCAGTTCTCTTTGATAATTTCCTGAAAAATAGTGTCTATACTCTTTTTTTTCATCG
Organism: Sminthopsis crassicaudata; assembly: GCF_048593235.1. Taxonomy (NCBI): domain Eukaryota; kingdom Metazoa; phylum Chordata; class Mammalia; order Dasyuromorphia; family Dasyuridae; genus Sminthopsis; species Sminthopsis crassicaudata. The sequence continues at coordinate 289,149,047 of NC_133619.1, read as the reverse complement.
TGGGTTTCAGGGAGTCCAATAATCTTTAGATTGCCTCTCCTAGATCTATTTTCCAGGTTGGTTCTTTTCCCAATTAATTGTTTTACATTTTTTTTTTTCATCTTCATCATCATCATCATCATCATCATTATTATTATTATTATTAGGTTTTGCTTGACTGATTCTTGTCACATTGAGTCATTCATTTCCATTTGTTCTGTTCTGTTTTAGTGAATTATTTTTTCATTTACTTTTTTTAACTTTTTTTTTTAATTTGTCCAATTAAATTTTAAATGAGTTGTTGTGTTCTATGTAATCCAATCAAAAAGAAAGATTTGTTTTAATGTGAAATTTTCATTCATTGCTCCAGTTATTTTATGCCAGGTTTCAATTTCTTCTCCCTAATGTTGTTTTTTTTTATTGGCTTCTATATCAATGATGTATGGCCTTAGAAAATCTTATCCAGATCCTGGCCCCTATCACTCTCTAAACCCAAGAGACTCACCTCTAACCAAATTTAGAGTCAAACATGGCAATTGAAAATTTTCATATTCATACTTTTGCTTATCAGTTTCACCTGTATGTGAGTTGTTGGAAGAAGTTGGGCATTGTCTAAAGCCCTTGGCATGAATTCGATAAAGGATATGATCTAATTTCAGATAATAGGGAGAATTGTCATTGATTACTACTTTTATTGACAATCTTTATACTTGGCAGAATCTGTTGCTACCTTTTATTATAGTGATAGAATATCATACAATGTCTCTTGATTTCTTGATAAATGGTATGTAGATAAGAGGTATAATTAATGGAGAAAAACTATATCCAAAGAATTATTTGCTATTTGAACTGATAAAAAATATTCATCTACCATAGGGAGGTTGTTTTGTTGTTGTTGTTGTTGTTTTTTCCCTTAAAGCATATTGTACTACTTTCTAGAATTTATTCATAGAATATTGTAGGTATAAAATGTGAAGTTGATTTATCTTGGATTTCTATGTGAATTGTATTTTAGGTAACCTCAGTAATTCTTTGATCAATTCAAATTTGATCAATTTAAGTTAAAAAAATTCATGAATCATTGAGAATTAAAATTCTTTTATTTACTTTTTTGTTATAGAATGATTATAATTTAACATGAAAATGTAATGTTTCTTTCTAAATTTAAAGCATTTATTCTCATTCACAAAAATATTTTAAATTGAAATTCTTAAATTTCTACTTATATAAATTATCTCATTTTATCCTCACAACAATCCTGAGAGACTAGATAATGAAAACATTAATTAAGTTCATTGAGTTAGTATTAAGAATTAAGTACCTATTGTGTTCAAAGAACTGTGATAGGTAATATGGGAATTGTAGAGATGAGGGAGGTATGGTATCCTGGAAAGAATTTGAGTCAAAACTTCTGGATTTTTTATTTAAGCTGTCATTTACTTACATATATAGCCATAGACTAGTCATCCCACCTGTCCTTCATCTGTGAAATGAGGAAGATAGATTAGATAGCTTTTTAGTTTACTTATAGCTCTAAATATATGATTCAATGATTTTATGAATAAGACAAGGTTCTTGTTCTCAAGTATGTTGTAGTGTAACAGAAGATCTGCTGTAGTGTTGTCAAGGACATTGTGTTGCTCAAGTGAAATGATAGGTGTTTAGCACTTTGCAAACCTTAGAACACTATTTAAATTCTGGTTGTGGGTATGAATCATTGCTGCTGCTGCTGCTTTGGTTTTGTTGGTTTATAGCCACCAGGGCTCCAGGCTTCATTACCTAAGTCTTTCACTGCATTCCTGCTAAGTTCAAGCAATGTTTAAAGAGCAATACATGTTGCTCAATCATTTTTAGTTGTTTATGACTCTTCATGACCTCATTTGAGTTTTGGTTTGGGGTTTCTTTTTTCGGCAAAGATATTGTAGAAAGTATTCCTGCCAAGGGCTTTAGACAATGCCCAACTTCTTCCAACAACTCACACACAGATGAAACTGATAAGCAATGCTACCACTAAATTCAAGGGGCAATTTAAATAGGCCCTTAAAGTTGCCTGAAGAACATTTTATAGTACTTAAGAGAGAGAGAGAATTTGGAGTGCTCTATCACTTCTCCATCTCATTTTATCAATGAGGAAATAGGCAAACAGGATGAAGTGATTTGTTGAGAATCACACAATTCGTAAATGTTTAGGCAGAATTTGATTTGTATTTATTTAGTTTTAAACTATGATAGTATTTTATTTTTTCAATTACATAAAAAAATAACTTTCAACATTCACTTCTATAAGGTTTTGAATTTCAATTTTTTCTCCTTTGTTCTCTTCTGTCCCTTCCTCCCAAGACATAGATAATACATGTGCAATCATTTTAAATATATTTCCATATTAGTCATGTTATGAAAGAAAAAAATCAGAACAAAACGGAAAAGCCATGAAAAACAAGCAAATTGATAAAAATGGAAATTGCATCCTTTGATCTCTATAGTTCTCTCTCTGAATAGAGAGGGCACTTTTTTTCTCAAGTCTATTTGGAATTTTCTTGATTTATTGTATTGCTGGGAAGTGTTAAAGCTATTATAGGTGATCATCACATCATCTTGCTACTGTGTGCAATTTGAGATTGCAGTAAGGTCCTTCTGATGTGAGGCCCAAAACTTATCTACTAAGCCTAGCTACCCTCAAGCAATACAGGGGGCTTCAGTAAATGTTTAACAACTGGGATCCAGGGAGAAAATGTGTGTACACATATTTTAAAATTTAATTTGCAGTATTAACAATATCTTAAATCTAAAATCTGAATAAAATTTCTGAAAATTTAACAATTCCCACAATTGGAGCTGTCTCCAACACATCCTTCTCATAAAGTAGAAAGCATGTGGGATCTGTAGTCAGAAAGCTTGGATGCAAATTGTGGATCTGAAGCTTTTACCTACATGGTTTTTGCCACTCTGTTAAGCTTATTTGGAACTCAGTTTCCTTATCTGGAAAATAATGAGTTGTACTGCATGACTGGTAAATTCCATTCTAATTTAAAGTCTCATAACCTTCCCCCCCCCAAAAAAAAAAGAGGTAAAAACAGATATGACAGACTTCATAAGATTTGGGGAATTAGGAAAATGACTCTTGTAAATAAGATATTATTACTGAAAACAGTCCTAATATACAGTAAATGAAGTAATAAACCTATTGTATCAAAATTTGGCTCCTAAAAGCAAATTGAAAATTAATATTGCCTTAGTACTGTCTTCAAAGTATCCTACAAGGCAGCTAAAGAATTCAGTTCTGGCCATTTGGATTATTTTTGAATAACTTTTTTTTTTTTTTTTTTTTTTTTAGTGTAACTTCTAGAGGAAAAAAAATACTGAACTTTATATGTGCATCTTATAGAAGTTTAGTGGGCATAATGTAAGACTTGAAGTTAGGAAGACTATGATTTAAATTTTACCTCACACTCTTGCTATGATTATGGACAAGTGATTTCTTCATCTATAAAATATTCATAATGACTACTGAGTCACTAATGTCACACATTTGTTGTAAGATTTAAATAAGGTAATGTATGTAAAGTGCTTCTGCAAACTTGGAAGTGCCTTATTCAAGTAGCTTAATGTTATTTTCATTATTGGAAGAATTAAGATGTCAGTCTCTGTGTATCAGCAAAGGTAATTAGTTCAGCTACTACCCTTAGATTTTTAATAATCCATCTTAAATTTGGATAAGGGAAAAGAAAAGCACAAATCTAAACTTATATCAAGAGGATATAAAGCAGTATACCAAAAACCCTAAAGATTCCATGTGACTATGAATCATTGAATTTTTTATTTGCTAAAGAATTAAAACTATAAGTTATCCAAAGGGCAATAAGTACATGCAGAGTAGCTGAAAGTAAACTGGACTATATGATCAACAATGATTTGAAAAGATGAAATATTCAAGCAATTATTAACAATGGAAATTATGAGCACAGAGGGAAATTAAACAATCGTGTGTGCAGTAAGAAAATTTAGGCAGTTGAAGTGCTACTCTGGTTGCTGACATTTAGTCAGGACCTATGATTTCATTGGTATTGGGAGCCTCCTTTGAGGATCTGAAATTTGACATCTGAGGAATGAATAGAGGCTGTGGACATTACCTGGGAAAATGCAAAGAAGGGAGTAGGATAAGCAAAAGATAAGCATTTACTAAATACTTATTTCATGCCAAATACTGTGTTATGTGCTTTATAAATATTCTTTTATCAGCACCAGTACATGACCAGATCTTCCTGTCTCCACAGACAACTTTTTATTGATATTGCCTCTCTCTGTGTTAGTATTCAATGAATATCAAGTGAGCCAGAGGCAGGTTTCTGAGGAGGTATCTAGTTTAGTAACTTAATTGTTAATTGAATGACTTCAAGCAAAGACTGAACAAACATTTGTTGAGTATGTCAAGGGGGTAATTTTTTTTTGGGGGGGGATAGTTTGGAATGAATGGTCATTGAGGTTTCATCCAACTCTAAAATCTGATCTGTGTGATTCTAACATTTCTAAAAAGACCTAAAAAAGAATGAGTGAGAAGAAGGCATATTAATGTTGTAGTCTTCCCAGATAACTGACCTCTCACATTAGTTTTTTTTTTTTTTTCATGAAAAATAATTTATTAATGATAATTATGATTTTGTGGGAAACATTGGACTAAGCACTGAAAATTCAAATACTAAAGTAAAAAACAATTATTGTTTCTCAAGGAGTTTGTCACCCAGTACAGAAGAATAACACATATTAAGTTATAGCCAGAAACGGCTACTTAAGTACAAGTTACAAGGATGTTGAGTGGATATGAAAGAGATTATTTTTGACATATCGTATCCAGTAATCATGGTGAAGTTGACTTGATCATTATTATTGACTCTAAAGCTAAAGATTAGTATTTAATAGCTTCATATGTTTAAAAAAGTACAGGGGAGATAACTATAGTACTTATTTTCCAGGGTAATTGTGAGGATCAAATGACATAATAATTGCAAAGCATTTAACACAATCCTAATAGTGAAAATTATATAAATATTAGTGATGATGATGATGATGAATGAATGAATGAAGGAAGGAATGAAGGTCCCAAGATTGATGGCAAGGCAGTGGAAACAGTAGTTGGAATATTAGAAAGTGAAGTAAAACATGGTGGCTAGAACTTGTTTTAAATAGAGATCTGAGCTCTCACAATAATAAAATCATACATTCAGAACTTCTGACATTAAATTTCCTTAGATAGCCATTGTATTTAACGATGATTTGCATTTGAACTTGTGACAAATATCACAAGATGAACCCCTATTTTATAATTTGTCATAAAATACAATGGTATTTATTTGCTACAATATTTCGTGATCTGAGATTTTGCCAATGTGTATAATTTAGTTCACTAGCTCTAATGTACCTTAATAAAAATCTTCTGGTCATGATTCTCTCCTAACTTCCTAGGCTTGTTCTTGGACAACAATCTTAAAGTCTGTTACTGTGCTGATTCCCAAAGATCTTCCAGATTACAAGAAGATGTCAGAGCTTGTGTTCCACTAGCATTGCCTTCCATATTCATTACCATATCTCAGAAAGAGAGAACAAACAGAATGTTTATTTGTGTAGAGTATTGTTTCAGGATCAGTATAAAAGAAATCCTTTTTTTTTTTTCTTTAGAATATTTCAATCTATAATAACAAGCATATGAAGAAGTATTTGTGTTACAGTTCTACTTCTAATCTAAAAGGAAAATTGAGTACCTCCCAAAGGGATATTCATTCGCTTATTTACTTTTTGTATTGACATTCAATTAATAATTACTCAGAACAGAAGGGAGGTCATTAAGTATGCTATTTAAATATAGTGTATTGCAACTTAGTGCTACCAGAGACACTTTTAGGAAAGTTGAGTCATCAAGTTGAAATGTTACATACATTTTAGAAGTATAAAAGAGGCAGGCAATGATATTATTTACTTATTACATTCATTAAATAACTTACATAAATAAATAATTGATGATTAATACAACTGATATTAGAAAGATAATCATTTATTTTTTGAGGAAGAGATTTAGAAAGTCTTTTATTAAAAATATACATAAATCAAAATCAGAATTATTTCTTGATGAATCCATCAGTGTGGAATTATCTCTTGCCTTTTCTAATCTCTGTCCCACAAAGTTGATCTTCTTTTGTTCTCTTCTCCTTTCATAAGGAAAATGTATTTTTTATATTTGAGAAGCAGAGTAAATTTACACAATTAATTTTTAATTTACTTTTGTTCTTTTATTAAAACACGCTTTATGGTTACTGAAAGCAGTGGCAAGGTTTGTGATTGATTTGGCTTGATTGATTGATACTTGAAAAATATTTATCATTATAAAAATATTTAATCATTGTATAAATTATCAATTATAACAAATTATCAATATAATCATTAAGATCATAGGTTTCAAGATGGAAGGGACCATTAATATGTTGTTAAAGGTATGTTATTCTCTTAAAGTATATCATTCTATAAAGGCAGAGGATTCCAAAGACAAATGAGATATTTTTCATGAACTTTTGCTGTGCATTTCATTTATATTTTTAAATATAATATTTATATTTTTAAATATTAGTCTAAATCGTTAAGTCAAAACGTAAATCAGCTGGACTTAGTTTGCTTGAGAGTAAGTTTATATCATTAACTGCTTAAAAATATAATTTCTTTATTATCTGGCATGATCCATAAATAGCAATTACAACTGAGTCTATTTAGGAAAAAACTGGCAATCTTCCAAGAAATATTAAATTTCACCATGATTCCTAGGTTCCAAAATCTTGCAAAGAAAGACTATTTAGATGAGCTTTAGTTTTCTGCTATGCATGTCTATCAGCAGTTATCTAGTTATATTTATTAATGAACATTTTCTGGATAACATTTTTATATTGAGAAAGAAGGCAATAACTTACTCTATTTTTGCCAAAGTACATTTAAAACTTAATTGACTTTTTTGTGCCTTTTGCCATCAGACATTGTTTTGCATTTTGATGCTATTCATTTTTAATTGTTCTTTTATAGTTTTTGCTTTTTTTATTTTTTGTGAATATGGTTTTGTAGTTGTAAAATGTTATGCTTCATTGCAGGAAGACAAATATTTATTTGAGCAGATATATTACTTGTACTGTTAAAAAATGGGTCTATTTTATTTTATCAGCAACTAAGGGGAAGGTTAATGGCTATGATGTATCTTTTATGTTGTGTGTGAAACATGGAGTGTTCTGCACTGTTAAGATTTACAGAGTAGAAAACAAAGCATGTGCTATTCCAAGCATTCCTTTAACAATAGACTATAAACATGAATCTGAACTTATCTGTCAAAAACAAAGTTAAAATAACATTAAAGAAAATAGAGAAAGTCACTATTTCCTTTATCCTCTTGCCAGAAGTTCTGTAATTTGGCCAAAATGATTAATGGATGCTGTTTTGTGTTTGTTTGTTTGTTTTTCTCCTGAGTTTCTCCAAGTTCCTACAACTCTCCTATCATGCAAGGGTCAGAATACGATTATAGAACTTTGGAAAACCATGCTTGAAATTTCTTTACAAGATGGAGGAAAGAAAACAGCCCTTCCTCCATCTGAAACAAAATCAGGGGGACATTATTATATCTATGAACTCATGTTTAAACCAAAACAAAATAAAAAGAGATAATTGACATATCAAAGGAAACAAAATCAATAATTTTCCTTTTAAAATGATATATTAATTTTATACCATTTTTATTTTCAAGTATATCCATCTCTCTTACCTACACAGAGATACCCCTTTTAACAAAAATTAAAAAAGAAAAAGGGAGAAAAACTGAAACAATAAAATCTTAGCTGAATTTCACAGTTTATCATAACATGGTCTTCCATTTCTGAAAAGTAAGGGAGAGAAATGCATTTTCTCAATTTCTCTAGAACTGAAACTCTTAGAGTATATTCTTTCCCCCTTTCCTCCCTTCCTCTCCCTTCCTTCCATCTTTCCTCCCTTCTTTTCTCTCTTCTGTACTTCTTTCCTCCCTTCTTTCTCCCCTTCCTTTTTTGCTTCCTTTCTCCCTTGATCACTTCCTTGCTTTCTTCCTCCCTCCCTTCATTCTTTTATTTCATTTCTATCTCTATCTCTTCTCCCTTTCCTTTTCCTATTCCCCTTTCATATCCCTTCCTCACTCTTTCCCTCCCTCTCTTCCTTCCTCTTTCCTTCTTTCTTTTTTTCCCTCTTTTCCTCTCTCCTTGTTGATTCCTCCTAATTCTTTGCTGCCAAGAAATATGCTGATATGAATAAACAGTTCAAGGTCCATGGTTTCTGAAACTCTGGTTTTCTCTCAAACATGACTATGGTGATTGAATTGGTGCATATTTTTTTTTTTATGTGTGTATATGATGTAGTTAGATCAGCTGTAACAAAGTGAAGCTGAACCAGATTAAAATATAATTGGAATATATTTAACAAAAAAATTATACCTTTTTTATTTACAAAACATAAGCATGTGTAATTTTTCAACACTGACCCTTGCAAAACCTTCTGTTCCAAACTTTCCCCTCTTTCCACCCACCCCTCTCCTAGATGTCAGGTAGTCCAATAAATGTTAAATATGTTAAAATATATATCAAAAATTTAAAAGACAATACAATATAAAGTTAATCTGTGGTTTTCTAAATCAGGAATCTATGTCAATTTGAGTTTGATATCCCTGCAGAGAGTATACAAAAGGGAACTTGAATCAGAGAATACACACTCCTTCAGCTTAGTGTCCAATTTCTTCTATTCACTCAGATTTTAAATCTTAGAAATTCAGTGACTTAGCTCTATCAGTTCTTCTTTCAACATGACTCTTGATTTTCCCTTCTTTCTAATTTTTTTCCTAATTCATTATTCCAGGACCTCACCAATTAATCCCTATTTTCTAAGAATCTTTTTGCTGATTTCCTATAATCTTGAGCATTCTTCCATTTGTTCAATTTATTAATTTTCTCAAAGCCTTGCCTTTTATCCATTGGTCCCCTTATCCAATCATATGGTTCATTACTTTCCAATTGGCCTTTATTCTCTATCCAAGTGGATTACTCTACTATATTCTGTTCATTCTACCTTTCAGAATTTGTTCATGCTGTTCACTTCATTGGACTTTTTTTTTTTTTTTTGCCTTTTCTTTTCTGCTCTTAGGTAGGACTGCTCTTCTGCTCTTCCAAGGACTGGGAGTCTCTGGTCTTGACAGTGTGCGAAATACTTCTTAAAGTTATCCTTGAAGGTCCTCCTTGGTTTTATTTTGTTTTGTTTTTGTTTTGTTTTGTTTCTTGTTTTTGCTTTCTTCCCTCTAGGGGTTATATTTGATAGCCTAATGAATAAAACTACTTTCATGGCTTTTCTGTGGTCTGTTTTCATGCTCTTCTATCACTTTAAAATAAGTAATCAGCTTTCTATTATTATTAATTATTTTATAGATATAATTTAATTATAGATAATAATTATTAATTCTATTCTCTTTAGGGCCTTCAAGGCTTTTTAGGGGTGAGCATTAGGTATATAAATTATATTTTATTTACAATTCAAAGGACTATCATGATTTGTGACCTGATAGAATTGATTTGAGGGCAGCTATCATAGAGTTTTTCTCAAGGCAAAGGCCCAACTAATTATAGTCCCCAAATTTAGTATTTAATTACAGGATTAATGGATTTTTTTCTTTAATCATAATGATTATCTAATAGCTAGTACAAACTTTTTGATTTGCAATCAGATTTGCTCAGATGATTGAGCCTAGATGACAATAGGGATATAATCTTTATTTTCTAATATGGGAAATATAAGCTGATATCGTGACCTGTACCAGGCATGGCTATGTGCCTTCTTTTCATGTCATTGCTGGAAGTAATTTCTCAAAAGGTGATCACTGATTATTACCACCATTATGTGAAACAAATAATATGCCTATTGAAAAGAAGCTATGTAATTAAAATGCCACTCCAGAGGTAATGAAATGATTCTTGCTACCAGATTTAGATAGTCTTCAACATAAAAGCTACAGTACTACAAAACAATCTATCTTCATCACCAATTGTCCTAGGTTACAAAGACTAATTTCAGAGGCTAGATAAATAATCAGTTCTGCCTTTTTTTACACTAAGATTCAATAACAAATATCAATTGTAGGTTTATATGATAAATCTTACTTCCACTATTAAAAACTAAACTAAACTAATACACACTTTGTTTATTTAAACAGAGCTTATTGAGGGGTTATTGAAGTTGACTGGGTCTCACAATCAATTATAAAGGTAACTTATTCAAATGTTTGTTTTAGACCTATAGTGGGACATCATACATTATCATTTCACACATCCTTTAAACGCAGTGGTCCTCAAACTTTTTAATTAGAGGGCCAGTTCACTGTCCCACAGACTGTTGGAGGGCCGGACTATAGTAAAAACAAAAACTCACACTCTGTCTCTGCCCCTCAGCCCAGTTGCCATAACCCAGCAGGCAGCATAAATGTCCTCAGTGGGCCGCATCTGGCCCGTGAATCGTAGTTTGAGAACCCCTGCTAAAGGCAGGCAGAAGTGGTCTATCTCAACCAGATTGTAACTAAGAGTTAAGTTGCTTTTTCTAGTATAGAAAAAAAAAAAAAAAAAAAAAAAAGCCTCACTTCTGATCTCATTATAAAAGATTTGATTTTTTTTTCCCCCCCCCTGGATTTGAAGATTTATGGCACTCAGAGTAGAAAACTGCATGACTGAGTTTATTAGAAGTCTTTCTGAATTCATGATTTTTGTTTTGGGCCTCGAAACAATTCAACAATTCATTTGTCTTAAATATAAATAACTATTACCTAGAAGAAAGAACTGTTGTACTTGTACTATCTTTTTTGTAATCTTGGGACCCAATTCTTGTCTTGAGTTAGATGAATTATCTAGTTTATTTTAAAACAATTATCCTGCAAATAACCTTGGAGAAAACTTCTTATTAATGTAGAATGGAAGGGTAGTTTTAAAACTTTTTGAAAAAGTTGTAAAAAAAAAATTGATATAGGTGAGTAAAATGGGATTCAATATAATTTATATGTTTCTTCTACTTAGGAAGGAAATGTATAATAATAGAATTCAACATAGAATAATTTTAAGAGGGAACAATTCCTACCTAAGAACATACTCCATTATTAAGCCATATTCTACAGGCAGAAATTTATAAGTAAGAGTCATATCTACTTGCAAGTGGGCTGCACTAGTCACCCAAAGTACTGGTCTGAAGAAAAGGTATCATTTGCCAATTTTCTTCTACTCCCTTCAACACTGCACTGAGTTTAATTTCTGTTAAGTATGTCTACAGGTCCCAACTCTTATTCATTTTACTTAGCACTTTTTAAAGATTACTTATATTGTTAAATACTTGCTTTGACCCCTTTGTGTTCCCAAGCATGTCTGTCTTCCTGAATAAGCTATAAACTCACTATTATTAATTTCTATTTCTTTTTGTTTGCCGCATGGTGTCTGTTAGAATATAGTGGTTATATTAAACTTTCAAGAGTTATCCTGTAAATGATTACATGAAATAGACTCAGCTAGTGAAGCTTGAGACAACTACATAGCCAGATGTCACAGATGAGGATACTCTAGATGTTTAGCCATTAGTGCTCCAAAAGTACAAGTATAGAACCACAGAACTTTCTGCATTGGTCTTGGAGTTTCCAGAAAAGGACATAAAGAAGTAAGATGGGGTTTTAGGAAGAAGGGTGGATAGGTCCAGAGAAACACAAGAGAGCCTAGATTTCTCAAAAGTATTTTAGACTGTTACAGAAGTGATGTCTGCCTTTATCCAAGATAGTTATTAAAAATATGGAACAGATAAGATAAAAGAGAGCATCCTGTGATTTTTCATTTACTATTTCCTTCAAAAGATCATAACTTTGAAACCAAGAAGCATGTTAGAAGTCATTTAATTCAAATTTCTTATTTTACAGATTTGGAAAACAGGACCCAGAGAACAATGAGAACATAGATTTACAGTTCAAAGGGACTATATAAATCATCTAGTCCAACTCAACTTTAGGTATCAGGAAACTGAGGCTGAGAGAGTTTAAGGGATTTGTCCAAGGTCACACATTTTCTCATATTTGAATTAGTTGAATTTGGACCCAAGCCAGTAAGCTCCATAAATTATAATTAATTAATATAAATTGCTTAATCACCACTTACTTTCTAGATCAAAATTTATTAGCCATTTTTTGTGAACATCATGGACCTCTTTGGTTGCCTATTGAAGCCTATAGCCTCCTCAAAAATAATATATCTTTTTATTAAAGCTTTTATTTTCAAAACATAGATAATTTTCAACACCCATCCTTGCAAACCCTTGTGTTTCAATTTTTTTTTTCCTCCCTTACCCCCACCTTCCCTAGATAGGGAGGTAATCCAAAATATGTTAAACATGTTCAATTCTTTTATATATTCCCACAATTATCATACTGCACAAGAAAAATCAGATCAAAAAGCAAAAACATGAGAAAGAAAAAAAAAAAAAAAAAGCAAGCAAACAGCAACAAAAAGAGTGAAAATACTATGTGATGATCCAGTTCCCACAGTCCTCTCTCGAGTGCAGATGGCTCTCTTCATTACAACATCATTGGAACTAGCATGAATCATCTCATTGTTGAAGAGAGCCATGTCCATCAGTATCGATCATCATATAATCTTGTTGTTGCTGTGTAAAATGATCTCCTCATTCTATTCACTTCACTTAGCATCAGTTCATGTAAGTCTCTGCAGGCCTCTTTGAAATCATCCTGATGGTCAATTCTTACAGAACAATAATATTCCAAAATATTTATATACCACAATTTATTCAGTCATTCTCCAACTGATGGGCATCCACTCAATTTCCAGTTTGTTGCTACTAAAAAAAGGACTGCCACAAACATTTTTGCACACTTGGGCCCTTTCTTTACTCCTTTATGATCTCTTTGGGAGATAATAGACTGTTGAATCAAAGGGTATCCACAGTTTGATAGCCCTTTGGGCTTAGTTCCATATTGCTCTCCAGAATGGTTGGATCAGTTCACAACCCCACCAATTATGTATTAGTGTCCCAGTTTTCTCACATCCCCTGCAACATACATAATTAACTTTTCCTGTTATCTTAGCCAATTTGAGAAGTGTGTGGTGGTATCTCAGAGTTGTCTTAATTTGCATTTCTCTGATCTATAGTGGGTTTTTTTGTATGACTATAAATGACTATAAAAGTAAATTGTAGAATTGCTTGAATTCTTATAAATTTGATTCAACTCTCTCTATATTTTAGGAATGAAATGAATGCTTGAATATAACACCACACCCACCCCAGTTTATTGCTTCCCTTCTAATCTTGTCTGTGGTATCTCAGAGTTATCTTAATTTGCTTTTCTCTGATCAATAGTGATTTAGTGCTTTTTTGTATGACTATAAATGGTTTCAATTTCATCATCTGAAAATTGTTCATACCCTCTGACCATTTGTCAATTGGAGAATTGCTTAAATTCTTATAAATTTGATTCAGTTCTCTTTATATTTTAGAAATGAGACCTTTATCAGAATGCTTGATTTTTACATTCCCCCCACCCCAGTTTATTGTTTCCCTTCTAATCTTGTCTGCATTAGTTTTGTTTATAGGAAAATCTTTTAAACTTAACATAACCAGAATTATCCATTTTGCATTCTATAATGTGCTCTAGTTCTTTTTGGCCATAAAACCCTTCCTTCTTCACAGATCTTAAAGATTATCCTTTATTCTTCTAATTTGCTTTTAATATCTCTATGTCTAAATCATGAACTTATATATCTTGGTATATGTTGTTTGGTGTGGGTCAATACCTGGTTTTTGCCATATGTATTTCCCATTTTCCCAGCAATTTTTGTCAAATAATGAGTTCTTATCCTAAATGCTGAGGTTTTTAGGTTTATTGTGTACTAGATTACTATAGTGATTGGCTATTGTGTCTTATGAACCTAACCTATTCCATGGTTCATCATCCATGATCAACTACTCTATTCCTTAACCAGTACCAAATGTTTTTGATGACTGTTGCTTTATAATATAGTTTTAGGTCTGGTACAGTTAGGTCACCTTCATTTGCATTTTTTCATGAATTCCCTTTGAATTCTTGATTTTTTTTGGTGTGTCTCCAGATGAACTTTGTTATTAAATATAATATTTCCAAAAGGAATTAGATGAATATTCTTAATAGCTTTCTTCAAGTGAATGAGTTTGTTATCAGATTTTATTTGATATTTGCTCAAAGACAGATTTAAAATTATGTATTCAATACTTATTATACAGATTATAAAATTTAGGCCAAAAAGGAGTCATGCATCTTATCTCCCATCATATAGGATGTAAAGAGCAAAAGTAGGACTCAATACCAAGTCTATTGATGATGTCTATAACTAATGATATTTCAAGAAAATGCCACAAAATCTTTCTAGGGTCAAACAATATGAAGCATATCTCTTCAGGAAGTGGAAAGTAGAGGAAGACAGAAGAACTTTTCCCCCCCAGAATGCCATCTAGGAATTTCATATTTTAATTACTTACCCTTGTTAACTAAGTAATAAACTGTTGTTTTTAGCCATGGGACAAATCCTCAGTTACCACATTTGCATTATATTCATGCATTTGACTACTAAAGAATTTTATTTTCCCTTGATTATGTTGCACTTTATATCCTTAGACTTGAAATGATTCTTGACCAGTCAACCTTTTCTCATTCTAGCTATCTTGTCCATTTTCCTTGAACCTCTTATTATCACGAACTGAAATAAAATTATAACATTCATTTGTAATGACACTTGAAATATGTAATTTATTGAGAATTACAAAATATTATGTAAACTAGGAGGTGAATTAATTTTTAAAATCAAAATTGAGTAGTGGAAAAATTTATCTGTTATTAAGGTCATTCTTTCTCATGTAAATTAAAGTTGTCAATGGTTATTTATTTAGATCATTTCACAACTTCAATAATAGAAAAAAATGAATTTCCCCTTTTAATATCATGGTTAGAGGTAAGGGCTAAATTAATTGTGCTTCACAGGAATTTCAAAAGATATAACTTAATCCATGATAAAAACAGATCTTTATAATACTATATAGTTTCACTGTATAGGTGAACTCTATTGTAATAATTTTAAATGGTTCAATTTGAATATAATTTTATAAACTCACTGGAGAACAAAAAGAGTAATAATCAAATGCAGAGAGATATAGTGAAAGAAACAGAGATAGAGGTAGAGAGACAACAATCTCAAAATTGGGTCACAGAGAGTTGGACACAATTGAAAGAAATTGAACAACCAAAAAAAAAAAAAACAAAAAACAGAATTTGAGAATAAAGATTCCTTGAAATTAGGAATTCTAGACTATTATGGACCAAAGGGACTAAACTAAGGTTAACATAAATAGGATGAACCCTTGTGTCTAGGCATATGGGGTACCATGTTGTCTAAGGAGATGTGAATTTGTTGGAATTGAAGCAAAGTTCACTTTCCAACAATGGGATTGGATCCATGAATATCCCCTGAATTTCCAATCTGAGTGAAATGGGGAACTGAAGCAATATGAAGACAATGATAATAATTTTTAAAGACAATGAAAGAAATAAACATATATTAAATATATAATTTGTACCAGGCAATATGAGAAGTATTTTACAAATATTTCATTTGATTCTTAAGATGCCCTTAGGAGAAAGGTAATATAATTATTTCCATTTTATAGTTGAAGGAACTTAAAATTTTACATAATAAGTATATGAAATCAGAAATGAATTCAGATCTCTCTGACTTCATAATTTTCTAATACCCAAATCCAGCATCTAGTCCTGGCTGCAGGTGATGCAGGAGATAAAGAATAGGCTTGGAGTCTAGAAGACTCAAATTCTTTACTTTAAATCAAGCCTCAGACACTTACGAGTTTTGTGAACCTGGACAAGTCACTTAATTTTGAATGCTTCAGTTTCCTCTTCTGTAAAATGCTATGGAGAAGGAAATGGGAGATTACTCCAGTATCTTTGCCAAGAAAATGCCAAATGAGGTCATGAAGAGTTGAACATGACTAAAACTCTATTGAAAAACAACAGAATTATTAAGTAACTAATTGAATGGATGCTAGTTTTGCTCTAAATTTGTACGCTTATGGAAGAAAACAATTGGCATTTTCCCATGCAAAATCAAACACTGTTAATAAATAAAATTAGATTGCCTTTCTTTTCTTTTTTTCTCTGAATTTTGAGACAAAGTCTTCCGAATTTACCTAACCTGGGAATTCAACAGCCACTCACAGACCGATCCCATTATGGATTGTTACAGGAACTTTGGTTTCTTTCTAACTTGGTGTAGCTTGCTTCCCATTAAGCAATCCAATTCCTCCTCCCAACTGACCCTATCCTCAAAGCCCATCATATTGGTAACACTTATAGTGTAAACACTTGATTGGCTTAGTTCACTTTGCCTCAGAATTCTTAAATTCAAGTGATTCACCAACCTCAAATTTTCTGTTACTAGAGATTATAGGCAGGTATGCATGGCATATTTTTATGTGAAAATTACATCCCATACATGTATTTATGATTTATATGATCAGAAGAAAGGCAAAACATGAATATTTTAGTTATTTCATTGGCATAGTCAGTTTATGTTGCTTTATTTGAGGCCTATTTTTTGATCAGGTATATTTATAAAATAGATTTAAGACCAAATTCCTTCTCTTCCACAAGAATATACTATTTTAAAAACCAATATACCCTATGCACTTAACATGATTCAATTTGTAATTCCATTACTATATAACTTTCAGTTTATTTATTGCAACTAACTCAGTATTATGAAATTGAACTAGTTTAATAATTTCAATTGAATAACTTTCCATTTGACATTTTTCTTTTCTCTCTACCTCTAGATAAGTAGAATTTTTTGTTTTGTTTTTGTTTTTCCTTTCCCTAGTCTGGAATATATTGTCCCCCCCACCCCCACTGCTACTATTAATTTTTTCTGTATTCCTTCAGAGTTGTACTCAGGTGCCTAATGTAAACCTTTCTTGATATGTCCTCTATCTTCTTCTTTTTATCTTAGTTATATCTCAGATAACTCAGACAATTATCCACCTGTCTCCCTACTAAAATTCCTTGACATTACTTTTTTAAATATTGTTTTTATTTATCTGTGTAAATGTCATAGCTCTATAATAGAATATTAGTTCCTTAAAAGCAGTGGGTTGGGACTTATTTATTTATTTTGGAGGTGTAAGGATCTGGGTTGACTTTGTATTTATTATAGTCATTAGGGAAAAATATAAATAAGAGTGAAAATAAGTATATGGTAAAACATTTTAAAGTTAGCAAAGAGTATTGTTCTGAATTCTCTAGATTATATTGATTATAACTAGTATAAATCTATGTCATTAGGTGGTCTATATTAAATAGTGTACATTTTAATCCCAATGGTAAATTCTGGCAAATTTACAATTTTTATCAGTCCTTGGATATTCCCAATTTGTATCAGTTAGTTTATCAATTAGTTACTTAAGTGAAGATAGTGATATTAAATTAATATTTAACTTGATGAAATCAGTTATAATTGTTGCTAATGACAATTCATTTGTATGATGACTAAATAATCATATGTCTAGAAAAAGAATAAAAAAACAAGCAATATTTTTTCCTTATGAGCTTTTTGAGTAATATGTAAGTCCAAATGGGAGTATTTATTACTATATTTTGTCTAAATACCTTCTGCCCAAAAGAAGGCAGCATTGTAGGAACATAATTGGATTCCTCTTGACCACTTCAGTGGGTCACTTAAAAGTCTGTGCTGCCAAAAGAAATATAAATTTATTTTTAAATCAAACTACAATTGATAATGTCTGTAAAGAGAGTGTTATGGTTATTTATTTTAAAGATTTATGTATCATCTGCTTAAGTCAGGGATTCTTAATCCTTTTTTCGAGTGTATTATAGAACGCTTTGGTAGACTGATGATGAAAATGAACTGATCATCAGAATAATATTTTGGGACAATTAAAAGAAATGCTTAATTCCAGATAGAGATTACTGAAAATAAAGATGCAATTTTTCCCATCCAAATGTGTCCAGTTCCTAATATCTATCTATAGAACTTTAAGTCAAAATTATTGCTTTGAGAATTATTATAATAGATCAGAAATATTTGTGTGCATCTATTTCTACATGTAGATATAAATACTTGTGTGTACATATATTTCTTTAAGTTGGATTTTAATAATCCTAAGCTTTAATAGTGACTCTTTTCATTTAATTAGTTATTGATCACAGATAAAATTTCATGGCATAAATTTAATATATTTGAAAATAGCTTTTGAAAACTTCAAAATATCATTTTAAAATATTGAAAACTACTTACATAAACCTTTTTATAAATGCAAAATATATTAACAGATGATATATTAAACTTAACTATTATAGATGATAGAAGTTTAAAGTGAATTATTAGAAGGAAATGTGTCCAGAGCAAATTAAAGATAGGAACTAAAAATGTCAAAGCATTAAACTGTGAGATCACTACCAATGCTAAAGGGCATATATTCAATTTAAGAAATATTCCTGAGTTTTCAGGCTAAATTATTATTCAATACATCTGTACTCCTTCACAATTCCTACACAAAAGAAAGGCAAAAAATACCCTCAGAAAGTAGTTTGTCTTATGTAATAGAGTCAAACATACTCAAGTGTTACTGGGTTATTTTTTTGTTTGTTTTGCAAAATATTTTTCATAATGTTGCATAAAAACTAAATATAAAAATAATATTTCTCCTAACTGAATGAGTCAACAAATATTTATTAGATCACACTGTTCCATGTACTTAAGATGTGTCTCTTTAAGTCAATATTTATACACAATTATCTTATGTTCTAATGGTATAATAAGTAGAACATGTTCCCAGATAACTATAAGATCTGATTGGCCCAGAAGGTTAGGATATTTATTCCTATTTAACATTTCTGATTTGCCATAGAGAATGTACTCTAATGAATGAAGCCAGGCTCCTTTTCTTATTTCCTATATCTATTCATTCTACCCTGAAACCCTAAGGAAAATCACTTATGGTTTATGGCTTATGGTCACTCTCTAAGAGGGAGGAGAACAGTACTTAATGTTCAGTATAAATCAAGAAGAGAATAGAAGTTGACTTATTCCATACAAAAGGCAGGTTTAAAACGCAAACAAGCCAGAACCGCATGATTACAAAAAATTAAAACATGGAAGAGTAATCAATAATTACTACTTCATTATCTTGTGAAATTGGTGCTTAAAACATGAAAATATTTAGCAGTTCCTAGGACTAAAGAGGAGGGATAGCATCTTCATTTTTGCTCAAATTTTCTAAGGAAACTCTTCAATACTTCTCTTCTGGAGAGCTGAGAAATGATCGTTCCAGACACATATTGATCATCTTTTTCCAAGAATGGTGTAGCTGGGGGAAAAAAAGATCTCTTTTTGCTTCCTCATTGTAACTAAGTAATGCAGAAATTCCACAATTTTTGTACCTGCACAATTTTCATCAGGACCAGAAATGTTTTACTCAGAATTGATGTTTGGTTATCTTTGCTCAGGGAAAGAATAAAGTAGCCAGTAGTTTAAGATGAAGCTGTTAACTCAAAATAGATGCATAACTATTTAAGAAGGGTATGCAAATGAGAACTTTCCTTCTTAGTTACAGCAAGTTTAAGACATTGAGCCATAGAGTAAATGACACACTTGGGAGATAAGTGTATAAATTCCATGGAAGGGAATCACTGCTTTTAAGATCAACTCCGTGAGGATTTTTTTTTTTTTTTTCTAGATTAATGGGCCCTCTTTTCATGAACATTCATTACCATCATTACTTTATCACCCCCAGGAACAAGACCTTCAGTTCTGAGTCACATACATCACTGAAGTGAGAAAGGAAGATGACATAAGGTCCACACTTATTTTATGAGATGACCCCAATTAATTGATAAGTATATGATATTTTAAGAAAAAAACCACAGACTACAATGTGGCACAGAAGAAGAGATTGGAAAGGAAAGGAATCAGATAATATATAGGACTTGAGCTGAGCTGTAAAGAAAGCTAGGGATTTTAATGAGTATAGAGAAGGTACACTCCAGACATGAGTCACAAACTGCAAGGCATATAAGAAAGGGCATTCAACCACCAAATTGTAGCTGGTAGGTCAGCTATCTTGCCTAGAAAATAGATTAAGTATGAAAAGGGAAATGACATTATTTAAATCTGGGGAAATAGATGGTTTCAGATGATGCAGGATTTTTTTTCTTTATATCTTTTAAAAAAAATATTACCTGGATTTCCTTCCACATCCTTAATATCTTCCAGAAAGCCTTTTCTTATAGCAATGCATTTTGGAGGGTCCTAAATACCCAAAAGAGGAGTTTGACTTGTTTTTTCTAAGCAAATATGTGAGCAAAATGGACATACTTCTGTTTTAGGAATATTGATTTATTTGGAATGTGGAAGATGGCTTAGATAAAAAAGAGATTGAAAGCAGGGAAATTATTTAGGAAGTTCTTTTCAATAATTCATATGAGAGGTGATGACGGTTTGAAATAGTGTAATGATTTTATGTGAAGAGAGGGACACAGGCATGAGAAATGTAGTGAGAGTAGTCTTTACAAAACATATCAAGAGAGCACAAAACTATGGTGGTCTGGATTATTCAGAGAAGCTGAGTTAAAATCCTAATCTTACTAATTACTATATGTGTGACCGTGGGCAAATGATCTAGCATTTCTAGACGTCCATTTCTCCATGTGTAAAATTAAGGGGTTGTACAGACACCAACTTCCCTCTGTCTGACAAAACTACTATGGAAACAGAAAAGCTAGCCATTGTAATTAGACTAAGACAAACAACTAATCCTATATACCTCTTATACTAATGTGATAGAAGACAATTTTGGAATTGTGATCACAAATGTGATCAAATTGTCTTAACTGCAAAAGACTGATAATAAAATTTATTTCCCACATACAAGAGATGCAAAATAAGATCCACATTCTGAGACATGGCCAATGTACTGATTTGTTTTGCTGATCTATTCACATTCATTGAAAGAGAGACAAGGAAAAAAAAAAAAAAACAAAAAAAACAAGCATTTGCCTCATTTGATCCTAAAAGAAAAAACAAAACAAAAAAAAAAAAAAAAAAAAAAAAAAAAAAAAAAAAAACTGAAGAAAGATGCTATTACTGTCCCTGTTTTTACAATTAAGGAAATTAAAGCAAGTAAAAGATTTTGGCCAGGGTCACATGCCTAGTAAATGTCTGAGGCAAAAGTTTAACTGAAGTGTTCTTGATTCTTGATCTAGTACTCTATCCATTGTACCATGAGTTGTTCCAAAAGAGCACAAAATGAAGTAATCATATTAAACAAAAGAAACCAAGCACATAGCCATTTCTGGATTATTTGGCATTATAGACTGAAAGGTTTTAGATAAATTTGATAGTGAAACTACATGCATTCCATTTATAGAGATATATTAAAATAGGACTATGTTTTCTGGTATTTATTTAAAATGCTGATTTATTCATATGGGCTTGTGTTACGAGGAAATGCTTAATGAGAAATGGAATATCTACCAAATACAAGTCCATTTGAAAATGTATAAAATTAAACAATTGGCACATTAAGAAGTCTTAAAAACAGCTTCTTCAGGAGCCATTCCATGATTCAATTCTTAGCACTACAGATTTTTCCTATATACTCTATAGGACTTAAACTTTTTCCATTCATGACTCCTTTTTACTGAAGAAATTTTTATGTGACCCAAATATATATATGTATATATATAATAAAGCATAATTTTGTATCTCCTGCATTCAGTTATGAGGCCCCATATGGGGTCCTGATCTACAGTTCAAGAAGCTGGGCTCTAGAACTGGTTGTTCAAAACCACCAGTTAATCTTAAAGTCATTCCTATGGAATATACTTCTGTGGTGTGAGAATTTTCTGCTGATCTTTGCAAATCTATTGAGACACAACATGTCTATTATAATACGATATTGTTCTTCCTAATGTGGTAGATTGTCTATTATCAAATAATTATAGAAAATAATTTTCCTACAGCTACTATAATGAAAGAACTTGTAGAACAATAATATCCTTGAGGAAACAGGGTCCCTGAGGAAGCAGAAAATTTCATAATCTATGTATAAATCTTTGGAAGGTGTATCTTATCTAGAGTTTTGTGACAAGACAGTGACAATTGACACAAGTGACAAGATTAGAAAACAGTGACAAGATTAGAAGCTCTATGTAAGAAAAGGCCAAAATAGTATATTTTTCTTAAATAGAAAGACTAATTATGATAAAGTTAAAGATGAATTAGGATTTCTGAGTACCAGAACTTCCAAGAGAGTGAAAAGATTGAGAGCTAGGTCCAATATTATAAAGAATACTGCATTTAGAAGACTTTGATTTAAGTTTTTATTCTATTAATTATTAATTGTGTTACTTTAAGGCAGTCATTGAAATCTTGAAGCTTCAACTGACTCATATCTCTCTCATAATTAATGGATTGGATTGAATAAATCTTAATATCTATTCTGGTTCCAAATTGCTGATTCTTGAGAGAGATACAATGGTAGAAACTTAAGTCAAAGTCATCAATTAAATCAATGATGAATGATTGCTACATAAAGGAAAAATGTTGGGATTTTGAAAGTCTACGGTAAAGTGGTAAGAGGTTTTGAACTCATGTATTCAGACAAACTGTCTTCAAATCTTAGTTCTGACATCATGGGAAAGTCATTTATTTCTATTTTCAGTTTTTTCAACTACAGAATAGAGATACTTCATACTTTCAGGGACTATTTCACTTAGTATAAGTATGAAAAAAGATATCAATAAGTAAGGACCTGTTTCTTTCAGTCATCAAACTGTTTACACTGAAGTCGGGGTGATATCTTGCATATGAACATACAATTATAAAAGGCTGGAGAAAACTAGCAGGTTTCTCAAATTTCAAATGGCTTTGTGAATTTAAGTAAATAACTCAGAGACAGCATATTCCAAATTCAAATCCTTTCTCAGAAGTTTATTAGGAAGAATATTTGAGTGTTAATTTACTTTTTAAATTTTTAATTATAACTTTTAATTGACAAAACATATGCCTGCGTAATTTTTTACAACATTATTCCTTGCACTCACTTCTGTTCTGACTTTTCCCTTCCCTCCCTCCATCCCCTGCAAGCAGTCTTAAATATGTTAACAAATATCCTAGATACAATATTTGTGTGGAGAACCGAACAGTTCTCTTGTTGTACAGGGAGAATTGGATTCATAAGGTAAAAATAACCTGGGAAGAAAAACACAAATGCAAACAGTTTACATTGAGTGCTAATTTAGGAGGAAACAGGTCAAGGACTGAAGAGGCAGAACACAATTATGGAAATCTGTGTCCTTTCAAATAAACAAAGCTAAATGGGAAGAAGAGAAGTAGTTGCTGTCTAGAAGTAGAAGAATTATAGGAGAGAAAGGGGTAAGAGGCCCATAATATCATATTTTCCTCTCAAATATCATTAACCATAACAACAATGCAGAGTAAGACCCATGTGAAAGAGAAAAGATTTATTCCATTAGAGGAAGCATTTAAGTACTTGTCATTACCATAGCAGCAACTTGCTTTTCTTTATTGGTTTTTAATACTTTATAAACAAAGGTTACAGGGGAAAATATAATAAAATTGTGTTCCCAGGAATGTAAGAAACACCATATCTTGGTTAGAATATTTTAAAAGTAAGTCTAGTCTCAAGAGAGATAATGGGTGATGGAACTTTAATCTTACTCTAAGAATGAAAACAAAACACTTATCAGAATGTTCAAACTGAAAACAAACTTCTCAGCAATCAGAGGAAACTTAATTGGAAAATCTGAGTTCAAATTTGTCCTCAGAATTTTATTGGTTGTTTAATCATGAGTCAATCCTAATATCTTTCTATCTCAGTAACAAAAACATATATCTTTTGTTATTGTGAGGATAAAATGAAATAATATTGGCAGACATTTTTGCATACTGGAAGTGCTATGTAAATGTTACTATTAGTATTATTACTATATTACATTATTAATTTAGTTGAACATAATTCATTTTACATATAAGGAAACTGAGAGCCAATGAGATTAAATGACTACCCAAGATCCTCCCATTAGCTGACTATTAAATAGTTCAAGGAGGAGTCACTGAAAGTTCTTGAGTAGAAAAATAGAAAATTATAAAGAGCTATGGTTACAAATCAACAGAAAGATAGATATGAAAAACATAGAAATAGAATTGATTCTAATTTTTTTCCTGTTGCCAGTCAACAATTTTATCTCATTTATTGATTCCATCCTCTTATCATTCCTTAAATGTTATATAAGACAGAGATAGCACTCTCATCTCTTCATATATTAGTTGCTTTGAAAATAGTGCATTTTCCCCCATTTCTTTCAACTTTCTACCTATAAGATGTAAATTATATTTTAAACCCCTCTCCTAGTTTAAAGTTTCCATCACTGGATGGGCAATTCTACTTATGTGTCCCACTGTTTCTTCTTAGGTATCTTAGCCATAATGGCACTATATTCACAACTGAGTTCAGTATACCTTCCATATCTTAGGGATGAGGAAGAGTGCATAATTCAATCTCTCTACTCAGTTATAGTTAGAAACATAGGGGAACCCATTGAGTGTCAATAGACCAATTTGTAATTATTAGGGCAAGAACTGCTTTATGGAAAATTAAATTGTCATTTGGGAAAGGGTGGGAAAAATAGTTAACTGTTGGATCTTTCAGACTTTGAAAAGAGAAGAAATAATGCTGTCTTCACTTTTCTGAGAGTAGTCTGGTTTCCAGTAACTAGATACCAATAATGTTACTAATTCTAGTACTCTGATAGTTAAATAATACACAGGATTTTAAGATTCAATTCTTTTGAGGTTACTTCTTTTCATTTTCTTTCTGGTATGTAGAAAACTAGGTTTTATGATTCAGCTATATCTTAGCAATTCTTCTCTTTGAATCAAAGTAATCAGCGGATAGTATTTTCATTTTTTGTTGTTTCCTTGATTTTTTTCCTCTCATGTTTTTCTTCTTTTGATATGATGTGTGTGTGTGTGTGTGTGTGTGTGTGTGTGTGTGTGCAGCAAGGCAAACATGGAAATACATTTTGAAGAATTACACATGGTTAACCCATATCAGATTGTGTGATATCTTGGGGAAGAGGAAAGGGAGAAGGAAGGGGAAATTTTGGAACACAAGGTTTTGCAAAAATTAACATTGAAAACTATCTTTGTATGTATTTAGAAAAATAAAATGCTATTAAATCAGAAAAAAAATTATGATTTAAAAAACAAAACAAAACAAAACATTTCTTCTCTTTGACAGTGAAGCCATAGGGTATATCATAGAATTTTGATGCTGTTTACTTTTTTCAATAGTAGATGCAAAGTTATTTTTCTGGAAAGAAGGAATCAATAGTCTCTATCATTCTCTTCTAGAATTAGAAAGACCATGTAACAATCATTTCAAGATGGGTATAGCTGAGCATAGGACAGATAACCTGATATCTTCTTTTCTAAAATAATTTTGTACCTGATGTTTTTAAGGGCATCTAGGTAGTGTAGTGGATAGAGTTCTCTGGAGTCAGAAAGACTCATCTTCCCAAATTCAAATCTAGCCTCATATACTTTCTAGTTACACGATTCCAGGAAAGTCACTTAACACTGTTTGTCTCAGTTTCCTCATCTGAATAATAAACTGAAAAGAAAATGGCAAAACAGCTCTGGTGTCTTTGCCAAAAAACAAACAACAACAACAAAATGGTACCATCAAGAGTCAGACTCTTGATATTGTTGCTCAAATGAGCAACACAAAACAAAAGCAATATTTATATAGATAGATGGATATAGTTACGTATATATACTTAAGAATTCTATCTCATTATGAGAAATTTAAATTTAAATAAATTGTATTTTTGCAATGAAGTAGGGTTTTCTCAAGATCCTATTTTGCTGATTTTTTTTTTTTTTGGTCAGAACTGGTATATCCATCATCCTTTTGAGCTCCAGGGTTAATAAAGCTCAGTCTGCCTAGAGATTTGTATCTGTTCTTCAGTTAGGATACTCAGAAATTTCTCTGGGGGCGCAGAGAGATGAAATTACTTTTCCAAAATCATGTAACAAGTATGAATCAAGTCATACAGAGGTGAAGTTTGAACTCAGGTTATTCTGACCTCAAGGCTATTTTAAACCACCTCTCCTGTTTTTTCCCCCTACTTTCTCTTCCTCTCCCCTCCTTTAAAGTTTCCCCTTTCCTTCTCTCCTTTTCCTTTCTTCTTGTCCCCTCTCTTCCCCTTTTTCTCCCATCTCCTCCTCTTCCTTCCCTCTGCTGTCCTCTCCTCTCCTATCTTCTCCTTTCTTCTCTTTTCCTGTCTTCTAATCTTTTCTCTGCTCCTCTTTTAAGTCCTTTTTCTTCTCCCTTCCCTTGCTTTTCCTCCTTTTCCTTTAATCTTCCCTCTCTCTCTCTTTATTTAGTAGAGGTCAACTCTACTTCTTGGGCATTGAAAAAGATAAGCTGTGGAGGAGAGTGAGATATGTGTTGGATTTGGAATCAAGTAGATATCAATTCAAATCTTTCTTTCTCTGCTTATTAGCTATGTGACTATGTCTCTCAAAATGAGGGAATTGGATTAGATGGGCTCTAAGGTTACTCTCAGCTTTAATATTATGACTTTGTGAATATTAAAATCCTTAAATTGAATCAATCTTTCTTTCTCTCTCTCATACACATTCACATTATTTTTTTTTTCTTACTTCTCTTTCCTCCCCCCTCCCCAAGGCAGCAACAATCTGGTAGAGATTATACATATACAATCATTTTAAATATTTTCACATCAATCATATTGTAAATGGAAAATAAGAACAAAAGGGAAAAAAACACAAGGGAAACAAGCAAACAAAAATAAAAGGTGAAAATAGTATGCTTGAATCTAAATTCAGTGTCTGGATGGAGATGGCATTTTCTATCTTAAATTTGTTGGAATTATCTTGGATCACTATTGTTGAGAAGATTTAAAAGTCTATCATAGTTGATTATTACAAAAACTTGTCATTACTGTATACAATACTTTTTTTCCTGCTTCTTCTCATTTCATTCAGTTTATGTAAGTTTTTTCCAGGTTTTTCTGAAATCAACTGGCTCATCATTTCCTAAGGAACATTCATATTCTATTACATTCATATACTATAACTTAGGCAGCCATTCTGCAAATAATGGGCATCCATTCAATTTCCAGTTCCTTATCACAACAAAAATAGTTGATATAAAAATTTTGCAAATTTGGGCCCTTATAACTCTTTTAATACATATTTTTATGGAAGAAATTATATTAAACATAGCCTCCTCTTCAAGTTTTAGGATACATTCTGGATGGAAAAATATAGATGATATTATCCCCTTAAGTCTTTATACTAATGCTTATAATAGAAAAGTGATAGAAAACATCAGACAGTCATTGTAACAGACTTCAAACTGTAGTATTAAATGATTATGAATATGAAAGTATCTGCTCATAATTTACATTTCTAACAAAAAACAATCATTCTCTTTGTAACCTATAATCATTTTATGAATGTACTAAATCAGTAGGTCATACATTAGAGGACAAAAGGAGGAAATATAGAGAGAAAAATTATATATTAGGAAAGCATTTGTTTTCTAGTGCAAAATACCTTAACATAATCTTGAGTTCAAACTCCATTCATTTCACAAATATGTATAGATTGAGCACTTGTTGTGGTCAAGGTATTATTCTATCCCTATGGAAGTCTGGTATATTAGAAGATATAAGGAGTATGAAGAATATATTTTAGTTTAGAGGAGGAATTAATCACTTCCAACTGAAGAGATCAGAGAAGGCTTCCTGAATCTTGGACTGAATCTTGAAGTCCAGATAGAAAGTAGAAGGAAGAAAGAGAAATGTACTTCACGTATAGTATGTAATGATTATACATGAAAATTTGAATGCAGTATATCAAACAAGACTTTCGACACTTCCTTTCACAAGTGAGAAATATTTGGCTTGCTTTATTTCTTCATTCCAAAATATACTCTCCTTGAGGACTGTGAGGCAATGTGATATAGCAGAGGCAAGAAAACTAGAGAAGAATGCAATTCTGGGATAGTATATGGAGGATAATAAGCTTCTGGTACATGTCTGACCCACTAATTGTGTGTTTAGTGGGTGCTAAATTTTTATACAATAACACTCTGCATTGTCTATTATTTATTTACATAATATACATCAATTAATCAATCTTTAACCCTTATGGGTAATATTTCTGTGACTTTTAATGGTTTTGATAGCTAGATAACACAGCATATAGAATGTCAGGCCTGGAGTCTGAAAGACTTGAGTTTAGTAAGTATGACCCTGTATGATCCTGGGCAAGTCATTTAATCCTGTTTGCCTCAGTTTCCTTACCTGTAAAATGACATGGAGAAAGAAAGGAAAAACCACTTCAGAATCTTTGTTAAAAAAAAAAAAAAAAGAAAAGAAAAAAATTCATGAAAAGGCAGACCTAACTGAAACCCCTAAACAACAAATTTTTAGTGACACTGACCTAGTTCTGAATTGCTATCTCAAACCCCATCTTTCCTGTAAATAAATTTATGAGATAATAAGTAGAATTTATGTAGAACTTTAAAGTTTGTTAAGAACTCTATAGATGTTATTTTACTTGATTTTCACAATAGCCATTGAGAGATAGGTGCTATTATTCCCATTTTATAGGTGAGGAAACTGAGGCACAGAGAGATGAAAATGACTGAGGCAGGATTCAGTGTTTTTTGCTTCTTTTTAATTTACCCATGATTTGTAGCAAGAGGCTGTTGCAAGCTGTCATATTACTTATCCATTTATTCAACACTTCTATGTGGACATAATTCATGATAATTATAAATATCTATCATTACATATTAATAAGGCTTCCAAAAAAAAGACTTCTTTTGGTACAGAAACAGAAACAAAAAGTGGATACTACTCATTTTCTGCTTTTAGGAACATTCAGTAACAATGTGCATTCAGTATCCCTGCCCATTTAAAACAAATTAAATCAAGAGAGATACATTTTTTAACTAAAAAGAATAATTCAGTATAGTTTTTTAAAAGGTTGTTTATTTTTAAAATAACAAAATCTATTTTCTTCCTACTTACTTCTCCCCTCCACACTGAGGGGTAGGGAAAAAAAAAAAAAAAACTTGTGACAGTTATGTGGTACCAAGCTAAACACTGATATGTCCAATGTGTGAGATGAATATACATATGTGTATATGCATGCATGTATGTATTATATTTGTTCATATCTCACTCTGAGTCTATTAACTCTCTTCAAGATAGTGAGTAGTTGTTTTGTTTGTTTGCTTGTTTGTCACAAACTCTCTGGAATTATGTTTGGTCATTGAATCATATTAAAGTGTATTTCTTAAAATAAATTGCTAAATACCCTGTTCTCAAAGCTTATACTGTATATAAATCTGTACAATATTGGAATGAATGTTTCATTATTGATCAATACATAGCTGTGCAATCTTTGTAAAAAAAGGTATAATGAAATGTAATGGATCATCTTCAATTTTTTATTGCAAACCTTTAAGCTTTATATAGAGTACTCAAAACTTATTGATTATTATGAATAATATTACCATCAGACTTCAAATTTAGGAACATACTTCCTTTAAGTACATGACTGTTGGAATAATCAATTTATTAGGACCATTGTTAAAAGTTATCAGTGAAAAGAGCTTCTAAAAATTGTCCTCAATGCAAACTATTCACTTTATGCTAAAAGAAGGCCAGTTGACACTGCTGTGAAATAGACTCTATCCCTCCCTCTTTATTCATCTTTCAGGATGCATTATGTTCTTGTCAATATCAAGGGGCAAATACAGTCATCCATCTGCTAATAATAAAATTAAGGAATTACTTCACTGTCCAGGTTACCAACTATTAATTGAAATATATATATATTTTATTGCCTTTTCTGCTTTATTTTATTTTCTCATGTTGTTTCCCTTCTATGAAAATGAAAATGATAGTTATATATTAGTACTTAAATAGTCACACACACACACACATATATATATATATAGCTTATATACATATATATAAATATATTTAATGCATTATTAAGTTGCCATTATATAGTTCTATGCACACTGTAAATGTAATGTAGTCAAGCTGAGCCAGCATAAATTAGGCTAAATGAGAAATACTTGCCATAAATTTAACTAAGTGTTCATTTTCTAAAATGACTGCTTTATACATCTGAAAAAGGGAAGTAGCAGACAATCCAACTCTTTCTCTTTAAACCAGACAAATCAAAAAATTGAATATTAAAAAGATTCATTTAGGATGTTCAAATAGTTTAAACTTTAGAAGCTAAAATTGTATATTTTTTTTTCCCCAAAAAAGAAGAATGTTGTTTACAATTGATTTTATGAATTAGTAGCATATTTGCTGTATCTTTTCTTCAACTTAAATTGCAATTTCATTTGTAAAGTCAGACTTTTATTGACAAGTTCAATATGACATATTACATTTAGGTAGCAAATTGGAGCCTCACAATATCCCTAAAAAGAGAGGCAAGCTGAAGTTTAAAGAAGTGGAGCGCTTCCATATTGTCAGATGATTTTTAAGTGTCAGAGGCCACATTAGAAATTTCCTGATCCCAATTTCTGGATTCTTTCAAACATAGTCCACTGCTACATTTTATTATATTATCTCATTTGATCTGACAAACCTGTAACAAGACTTATTTCCTCAATTTATAGGTGCAATTTATTTATTTTATGGAAATGTAGAAGAAATTATTAGAGTTGAAAGTGATCTTAGAGATATTCTGACCTTCATCCTTTTACAGCTGGGGAAACTGAGCAGAGTCAGAAACACCAATTTAATAAGCAGTATATGAATATTACCCCCTCCCCAGTTGAAATCACAAGAAGGCACGATTTAAAATTAATTTAAAATAGAAGATATTTTGACAAGTCTGAAGATATAAGCCCCTTGCAGTTGGAGGTAATGCAATCATTGTTTAAGGTGTGTGGTGGTAAAGAAATTTGACCCCCCAAAAAAATCCAATTCGAGCTTAATGATAATTGCCTTGAAACTATGATATTCCTAGTTGAAACATTAGAGTTTAGAGGAATAATAAAAATGTCTATTGGGACAGAAAAAGAATTTCAAAATATATGTTAAAGTCCTGTTAAAAATCCCAGGTTGGATCTTATTCTTTTTGGCTGTCAATCTGTCTTAATAAATTTTTTCCTATCTCTCTCGGGTTTATCTGTTGTTTTTTTCTCTGTTTCTGAGAATGCTCTCTGTAAATTATATTTTTAATATTCATAAGATATCATATATATTGATATCACTAGGATAGCATGTCTTTTATTTCTTTTCTCTTTTTCTGGCAGAACACTTTAATTATCTGAATGTATAAATAGAAAATTATAATGCAGTGATATGATTCCATTGCTTCATTTGTATTAAATACAGGCATTTTTTTTTTAATTAACAGATGCTATTGATGCTTGGAAATCATTGGAAATAATAATACAATTTTAGATGACATGCACTGTTTTAACAAAACTAAAATAAAAATGTGCTTCCTGTTACTTTTTATATCTGTTATGAAGTAGTACAAGTTATTCACATTCCCCTTATTTATTCCACTAGATTTTGACAATGATTATTAAATCTGATCTAAATTCAGAAATTAATGCATTTATTGAAAAGAAAAGATATAACAAATCCATGGACATTAAGGTGATGTGTTTCATTGAAGTTATTATTGTTAATCTAATGATGTTAAAACAAAATGGAGACCAATAGTGTCTTGGTAAGAAAGATGAGATAGGGTGGAGATTATGCTTGAATTAGATACTTTTGGACAAATTACATGTTAATAGCTCAAGTGATTTTCTCATCTGAATAATAGTGGCCTATTTATTATCTACTAGAATGTTTAGGGGCAGCTAGGTAGGATAGTGGATATTATGCTTTTAAGAAAAACTCATTTTCCTGAATTTAAATATAACCACAGCCACTTACTAGCTATGTGACAATGAGAAAATCACTTAATTCTGACTCAGTTTCTCATCTGTAAAATGAGATGAAGGATAAAATGTCAAACTACACTAATACCTTATGCAAGAAAAATCCACATTGGGTCATGAAAAGTTTGACATGATTACAAATTACTGAATGACATTTCTGTCATGTTAAATGTTGTACTTGATATATGAAAGTTCTTATTAGGTAATTGTATGTTTAATTTAAATACAATTATATCATATGATTTTGTGACCTTTGCAAATATTTTATGAGAATAGGGTATACTATGGTGAAGTAATAGATTTAAATTATTTAATAAATATTTAAAATATATTCCAATATTTAACAGAGGGTCTTGTACAAAGTGGGCACTTAGTCATGTTTTTTAAGTTAATCAAATAGAATTACTCAATTGTGTTGAGATAATGAAAAAATGTTAACAATGAACAGGGTTATTTTTTACTTTTCCCCCAAAAAAGTATTTTTTTTCATCACCCATTCACTACTTTAGAAACAATGAAAATCACTTGTTACCAAAGGTTATCTTTCTTGCTTATGCAAGAATATCCTGGATATGTGTGTATGTGTATACATACACACACACACACACACACACACACACACATATATATATATATATATGTATATATATATTTATATATATATACATATATATATATATTTATATATATATATACACATATATATATATACATACATATATATATACACACACATATATGTATACATACATATATATACATATATATATATAAATACAAATGTATGCATATATGTTATATGTTGATTAATCAGATTTAATAGAAAATTTCATATGTATTTCATCTTACAGAAAACATAAAAGCTCAAAGATACAGAAATAATACAATCAATATTTGATTTCTTCCAAATATTCAACCAGAATGTAGGATGCACATTTTTTGTTTTGTTTTGTTTTTTTAAGTTCTGAAATTCTTGTCATTATCTGTTACACATATTTATTAAATTATATTTTAGTTTACTAAATTATCTCCTCTAAATGGCTTTATTTTCACTACAAATTTTAGGTGTTTTTATATTATCATTGGTCTGATGTGGAAATGGTAATTACACTTTTGTCATCTAAAATAAAATAATTTATTTCTCCTTGATTTCATAACAGTAACATTTCTTCCAGCTGCTAGACCAATTTTCCACTAAGGCGATGGAACTCCAGCACTTTATTCAATGGGGCATTGGAATTGCCAAGTTGGCAAGAACTCTCTTATTAGCTTGAAGAAGACTTGAGACATAAGCTGTCAACGTTTTCTACTTCAGTATTTAAGTGGCTGTGAAAGATGATCATAAAACTCAAATGGCATGTTCCGGTCCCATAATAACTAGAGAAAATTAAGCTTAACTAAAGAAGACACATTGCTTTCTCCCCACTGTTTCCTTTCTGAGTTCTCTAATGTCCACAGAACTGGTGTGCTTTACTTTTGCTCCTTCCTTTTTTCAATTCAGAATGTAGATCTTTACTTATAATTAATAGGAATCAGTAACAATTTTTTCCAAATATATCCACATTTTCTCAATATACCCCTCACATCAAAATAAGTATTATAAAGAGATGACAAGAAAGACATGTAAAAGATACAAAAAATGGCTGTAGCATAATGCCAATAATGCTATATATAAGAAGACATGTGGGAAAAGTAGGTGGGCCAGTCACATAAAATGAGCAAAGAGTGACAGGAAGCATGATAAATTTGTACTCTTAAGAGACAAAAAGAGTGTAAGCTTTATATGTTATGTTGTCTAATCAAGTTATGTGTTTCTGAACAAGTTTTTCTAGATGTTGTTTGATCTGAGAATTGATCATATATCTCTAGATCCTTTTCTGCTTACTCTTCTCCTAGAAAGTTTGGTTCCAGCTAAGATGGTTGCAATGAGAATATTTATAAAGTTTCTGTGCATATGTATATAGGTATGTGTTTGTATAAGTATTTGTGTAACATTGGTCTATATCAGAGGTTCTCAAACTATGGCCCACGGGCCAGATGCGGCCCGCTGAGGATGTTTATGGGGCCCTCTAGGTTATGGCAAATGGGCTGAGAGGTGGAGACAGAGTGTGAGGTTTTGTTTTTACTGTAGTCTGGCCCTCCCACAGTCTGAGGGACAGAGAACTGGCCCCCTATTTAAAAAGTTTGAGGATCACTGGATATAATTATAAATTATCTTTTCCTGCCAAAAAGCAGTTACACAAGAACTATCAAGAATATTAAATAGTGAATAGGTCCATTTTTCCAAAATGAAAGAAAATAGAATATTTTTATGTATATACACACACATATATATACACACACATACATGTTAGAATTCTTACAAGGTGCTGAGTCAGTAGAATTGATAGAGACAATGGTTGTTTAGCAGGATACTTAACAGTTCTCTAGATATACTTAGTATTTATTAGAGTTCCACAATATTCACACCTTTAAGAGTGCATACATAAGGAGGAGCTCCCACAAGCCCACTAAAAACACAAGCCCACTCTCGGAGGTGGAGTCAGATTCATTCCATATTCCACCTTTGTGCTGGCTTGAGATATTCTGAGGAAGACAGGCTGAAGCTGGCAGAGGCAAAGGACTAGCGGCAAGAGCTCTTGGAACCAAGGAGAGAGATAGGCCTCTAAGAAAGCTAACCGGGCTATTTTGAAGGAGACAATAAAGAATTTGGACTTTAACTCCTGGCTGCATTTGAGGTGATTATTACGCTAAACTGAAATGAAGCCTGCTCCCAGAAGCCCCCCAAGAAACCTGCTCTCAGAGAACATTATATTTTAGAGAAGAACATTACACATACATAAATAAACCAATAAGAAATCTCAGGAATAATAGTTTGTTTTTATTTTTTAAAGCATGATTCATTTTGCATTCAGACATCATTAGTTCCTTTCTGTGGGATGGATGGCATTTTTCATCATAAGTCCTTAAAAATTGTGTTGGATCATTGAATTGCTTAAAATATCTAAGTCGTTCATAGCTGATCATGTTAAAATATTGTTGTTACTATAGATGTACATTTTACTTTGCATCAGCTCATAGAAGTATTTCCATGCTTTTCTGAAAGGATCCTGCTCATTTCTTATAGTAATCCATCATAATCACATAGCACAATTTGTTCAGTCATTCTTAACTGATGCATAGCTCTTCAATTTCCAATTTATTGCCACCAGAAAAGAGATGCTATAAATATGTGTATACATATGGATTATTTTCCTTTTTGTTTATCTATTTTGGGAAACAGACCTAGTAGGGATATTGCTAGGTCAAACAGTAAACATGATTTTTTACCTCTTTGGGTATGGTTCCACATTACTCTACTGAGCAGTGTCGAATCAATTTACAACTTCCCAACAGTGCATTAATGTCTCATTTTTTACACATTTCCTTTTCTGTCCTATTAGCAAATCTATTAGATATAAAGTAGTACCTCAAATTCATTTTAATTTGCATCTCTTCAATCAGTCATAAATTTGAGGGTTTTTTTTCATTTAGCTATAGATAATTTTGATTACTTCATATGAAAACTGTTCATTTCTTTTGATAATTTATCAATAGGATAATGACTTTTATTTTTTATAAATTTTGCTTAGTTCTTTATATATTTGAGAAATGAGAACCTTATCAGAGAAACTTGCTTCAAAACTTTTTCAGTCACCATTGCTTATTTCATTCATCCTTTCCCCCCCATCTATTTATTCTCTTCTCACTCTCCTTTCATCCTGTCCCTCCTTTAATGACATATATATATATATATATATATATATATTTTTTTTTGGTCTACTCCCTCTCCCAATTTCCCCTTCCTTCTATAACTCCTTTTTTTCTTATCCCTTTCTCCACATAATTTTCTATAGGGTAAGCTAGTTTTATGTACCCAATTGAATATATACATTATTGATTCTTAGCAGATTCCTATGAGGTTTCACTTGCTTCCTCTCAGCTACCTCTTCTGTTCCATTTGAAAGCTTTTTCTTGCTCCCTTTATTGAGATAATTTACTCCATTATATCTTTTTGTTTTTCTCAGTTTATTCCATTATCACCCCTTAATTTTATTTTTAGAAAGGATTCTGTCATATTCAACATACATCTATGCCCTCTGTCTTTACATATTCCTTATAACTAACTTAATAATAAAAAAAAGTTTTTATGAGTTATAAGGAATATAAATAGTTAAATTTTATTAGGGACTTATGATTTCCCTTTCCAGTTTGCCTTTTTATACTTGCCTTGAATCTTGTATTTGAAAGTCAAATTATCTATTTAGCTCTGGATCTTTTCATCATTAATTCTAGAAAGTTCTCTATTTCATGGAATATCTATTTTTCACTAAAGGAATATAGTTAATTTTCCTAGGTTGATGATTCTTGGTTGTAATCTTATCCCCTTCCTCTTTAGAATATCATATTACAAGTTCTCCAGTTCTTTAAGGTAGAATCTTGTGTTATTTTGAATGTGGCTCTATGAAACTTGAATTGTATTTTTTTCCTTGACTGATTGCTATATTTTCCCCTTGAGCTGGGAGCTTTAGAATTTGTCTACTACAATATTCCTAGAGCTTTCATTTGGGGAATCTCTTTCAGGAGGTGATTGGTGAATTCTTTCAATTTCTATTTTACCTTCTTTTCCTAGAATATTAAGGAGTTTTTTTTGACAATTTGTTGAAAAATGTTGTTCAAGCCTGGGAGCTCTGGAAGCTGCTGTTATTGTTGATGGGACGACTCCAAAGTCCCACTCCTGGTTTGCTGGAGCAAGGGCTATACTAGCATGGCCTGCACTGGTCTGTGCTCCTCTTTCATTTAGGTCCGTCGGCCCTTTCCTGCTGATCTTCTAAATTGTCTTTGGCTGGAAAATCACTTCACCCCATATTTTTTTTATTTTTTTGATTTTGCTGTTCCAATAATTTATATGTCATTATTTTAAAGTGTTTGTAGGGGTCAAGTAGGTTGCTGCCTTTTCTCCACCATCTTGTCCCCACTTTCACCACCCATCTTTAATGTCCAACTAAAATTCCTTGTATTCTATCAGTTTATCTTAACATCCAACTCCCTCACTCTGAAAAAAAAAAAAAAAAACACACACACACCCATGATCTCTGCTTTTTAAAATTATTTTAGGACATTTTATGTTCACTTAGTAGAATGTAAGTAGGACTTGTTTCATGTTTGTACTTACATCCCTAATGCTTTATCATATGTCTTGTGTGTAGTAGATGTTAAATTTAAATCATTGAGTTAAAGAAAAAATTCAAACCAAAGCCCTCCCTTTACATAAAACACACTCAATTACTTCTACTTCTTAAACTCCATGACTTCCTCCACAGCACAGTTTAGGTACCACCTTCAATCTATTTCCTGATTCCCCTTTTGTCTTAATAAAAACTCTCCCTCCTCCTGGAAAAAATGATTATATTTGGAATGTACTTACTTCTGTATATTCTGTATGCCCCAATATCTTGTAAGATCTTAGAGAATGGACACTAATGGTATTTTTGTTTGTTTTTGTGTCCATCACCTAGTAAAGTTCTTTGCACAGAATGGAAACTTCAAAAGTATTTGTTGAATTCTTATGCAATTTATTTTTTGGAAAACTGGGGGAGATTAAGGCATGCATTATCCATTACTTACATTCTCTCGTTAACTGTCCAAGGATTCATTTAGCTATGGCAGACAATCAACTATTTCAGGGAAAGGGAAGGAGAATGAAGAGAATAAGCTTTGATAAGCCTTCTGTGAGCCAGGCATATGTTAAATGCTTTACAAATATTATCTTTTTAAATTCTCAAAACAACCTTAACTTTATACTTGAAACTGAAATAAATAGGTAGGTGGTTTGCCCAGGATCACAGAATTGGTCAATTTGAAGTCAAATTTTCCTAATTGTAAAATTAACTTTAGTATTTTGTAAATTATTGTACTCTTTTTTTTTTAACAGTCAAAGAGACAATGAGTGTATAATTTTTCATTATCTGACTTTACATTTATATATGTAACAAATTGCTAACCTCAAGGCAAAGTTTCTTAAATGAAGGACTCTCATCTATTTTACAGATATAAATGCATAAGCTGTTATTGTAGACATCCCCAAATGGTCAACTTTCTCTTTCTCTTGCAACAGCTTGCAAATTTTCACATTACCAAATTGTAAATGAATTGTTTCTTGGTTGTATTTTAATGGACAATATTTCTAGATGAGGGATTAACTAGGATGTGACACAGGGCATAACTGGGAATTTGGGAGTGTTGAATATCTTTGAACTGCCATTTGTACATAATTTTCATTGCAGGAAGCTGTCCTGTTTTTCAGGGTATCTATGGTACAACAAAAATTGAACTCACTTGTAACAGAGAGTATATGAAGATTATTTACAGACTTCTGTGCTTACTTGTTCCCTCAAAGAATATAAATATTTTAGTGATTATTGTCATAGTGTCTCACTTCATGTTTTAAAGGGAGAAGTTAATTGTTACCTTATAAATTCTACAATCATGTGCTCCAGGAAAATTTTTTTTTTTTAATTTCTTTAAGGTTTGGATACTTTATCTGTAAAATGGGAATAATTTAGTTTCTTGCCTTCATGAAGACAGGAAGACGACCCAGATAAATTTATGAATACTTTGTAATTTTCATGTCCTTTTCGTGTCAACATCTATTTCTCATAGTAAACTTACAAATTTAGTCATTTTCAACTTCCTCCTTTTACTCTAAATCCCAAAGTCAGGTTCAATTAGTCGGAACTCTTTTAGGAATTCATATTCTCTAGGAAACTCAATACAATCACGTTCATTTATCTGCATCATTAAATTAATCGATATACTAAGTCATCAATTTAGAGCTGAAAGATATCTTGGAGATAATTTAATCTAATGATTCATTTAATGGATGAAGAAATTGAGGTACAGAGCAGGAAAATGACTTTAGTCATGTTAGTAATAAACAATAGAGCTAGGACTCAAGACAACATTCTTTGATACCAATTTCAATGCTAATTCTAATATAACAAGTAATCAGTCTTAGTTCCCCATTGGAATAACCAGCTAGGTCATCAGCATTGCAAGATCCTATGACACTGAATGATATATGCTTTGCCTAAATAATTCTTGGGAGAGAAGAGATGTGAAATTTTATGAATATTTTTGCCTCAGTTTACCATAAGGAAAACTTATTCTAGACTGTCAAGTGTTTAATTCAGTGTGAATATTCCTCCCAGACCAGCTTCTTTCTTCATCC
The DNA here is from genome assembly GCF_048593235.1 of Sminthopsis crassicaudata. Taxonomy (NCBI): domain Eukaryota; kingdom Metazoa; phylum Chordata; class Mammalia; order Dasyuromorphia; family Dasyuridae; genus Sminthopsis; species Sminthopsis crassicaudata. The sequence goes on along the minus strand of NC_133619.1, from coordinate 289,109,620 downwards.
TACTTTAACCCATCAAATTCTACTTTGTAGTCATGTTTTAGTCTCACTGACAATTATTCACTAGTAGCCAAGTTTTGCTGTCACCATCATAGCCCTGAATCCTTGAGCCGCAAGCTCATCCTGATATATGATATGTATGGTTTATTTGTGAAAGAATAACGTGAATGAATGAATAAACACATTAAGCTCTTATTCTATGCAATTAATTATGCTAAATTCTAGAGATATAATAAATAATAATACTGTTGCTGCTCTCAAGGAGATCATATCGTAGTAGAAGAGTCAACACATATTGTAGATAGGTTAGATAGAAAGATATGTTGGTCTTTTTCATGAACAAAAATCACATTAGTTTGTGATATTGGTGGTGCCAAGGACTTGGATACAAAAGCAAAACAAAACAAATCAAGCAAACAAACGAAAAGCAACTTTCTTTTCTGCTTTGGTTCTGTTGAGGCTACTCTTCCTAATTTGCACAATGCATTTCAGGATGTCAGTACATAGCTTTATATTAGGACTATGTGTGACTCAATTTACTTCCTTTGACAGTATAGTTGGAAGCAAGTCTTTTAGTTCCAATTATATCCTTAGCTTTATCATAAGCATTAGTTTAACTAATGGGAAGAGAACCAAATATTGCTTATGCACTTTAGGATACAGGTAGAAATTGCAATCAGTCATTTGGAAATAGAATTAAAAATTATTTTTCTTTAAAGGAATATTTTTTCCAATTTATTTTTTGATGGTAAAGAAAGGAGATGCTTTTCTTTAGAAACTTCATACAAATCTAAGGAATGTCATGGATTTCAGCTTAGTTTTTTTTTTTTTTTTAACTTTCACACATAAGATGATAACAACAAGCATAACAATATTTTTTAAGTTATTTTTTAAGAGAATCACCTTAGGACAGACCTTTATCTTTGCAGAAATATGCAAATTAAATATAAACACATTGGAGTCCTTCTCACCCTATTCTTTTCCCTGAGGACTTCATGGGGACAGGGCAATTGTATATATTTCACTTCCCCTCCTTGTAAGTTTCTTTAGGAACCATATTTTATTCAGTTTTTGTTTCCCTTGAAGTACTTATCACTCTGCCTGACAAGTATTAGGAATTTAATAAATGCTTGTTGAATGAATAAATAATGCCAAAGAAAATGAGGCTCGGATACAAAATAATATGTTTTATCCAGGTCACCACCGATGATTCTGTTTTTGTAATGATTCCTAAGCTATTCCTTTTTCTCTGGTTTCCATGGCACATTTTTGAGGGTTATGCCTCTATGTGTTCTCTTTATTTTTTCAAATTCACTTGCCCTGTGGGGAGCTATCAGTGATTTTGAAAAACTATTAGTCTCATCTTGGAGTGCTATTTCACATTACTTTGATTCAGAATTTGGAATATTTGAGTAATATGCATATAGACCTATATAAAATATAATTTCCACCAAAATATAAAACTCATTTCTTTTCTTTAAAGTTATCAGAGGCTTATGTGATCATCAACTTAATTATAGAGCAGATTTTAAAAGCCATACAGTACAATTTCCTCATTTTAAAGGGAAGTCTAGAGAAGTTTAGTAATTTGCCAAATATCATACTTGAAATAATTAGTGGAAATATAAATCAAGCTTGTGTTGCCTGAGTTTTTTCTACCTTACTAGGATATAAAATCTATTTTTAAAAAAGATCCCACATAATTTTACCACATATCTCTGGCTCCAATATTTTTGGATTTGTTGGGATATTTTCTAGTATTAAATTATGTGGGATTACTTTTTAGACTATTATTAAATGATATTTCCATACAATATAGATTTTAATAGAAGGGTTATAGGACCATGTTTGGAGTCAGAAAAACCTGGATTCAAACTTTGCCTATGACATATATTATCTATGAAATTTTTGGCAAGTTACTCAATGATTGAATTCCCAAACAAATCTGTAAGGCTCTAAGTTACAAGTTTTTACAGCTTTGTTAAAAAGTTACAGAAAAAAAAAAAAAACTGATTTTCATATGTAAAGGGAATTTTTCTAGCAGGTTTTCCCTAAAGTGAAGAAATTACAAGTGTAGAAAAATAATCCCCCCCCCCCAAAAAAAAACTGTTTATAAGCTACTAATGGTTTAGAAACAATGGTGGATACAACACAGGTTTGGGAGTAAGGAGGCAGAGTGTTCAAAATGGAATGGTTTCAAATCTTACCTATCACCTATTAAGTGTGTGAGCGAAGGAAAAATGACATAACATCTTTAGTTCAGTTTCCTCATAAGGCAATAAAATGAGAGTTGGACATGATGTCCCCAATGATCTCTTATAGCTTTAAATCTATAATTCTATGATAATACACAGCACCACTATAATAGCAGCTCAATTCTGTTTCAATAATCTAAAGGAATTTTGCCTTGAATATCTAAGCATGTTTTTTTTTTTTTCATATATGTGATTCTGTGATGTAATGGGGAAAAGTTACCCCCAGGTGTTTTCCATGTACCTTGTAAAAACTTCACCCCATATCCCTTAATAGCCTTATTAGTCTATGAATTCTGACCTCCTATCAAAACCATTTTTAAAAACAAAACAAAGCATAAAAGCAAGCTAATTAAAAATAAATGTAAAAATATCCTCAAACACAGATATCTTGTAAGCTGTCAACACTATATATATATATATATATATATATATATATATATATATATATATATATATATATATATATATATATATATATATCAGGGGAGATGGAGATGATAGGGTATTGTCCTTGAAATGTTATCTTTTCAAATCCTGGGTTGTGTATACTTATTTTTCCCCTGGGCAATAGAAAATTCATTTTTGGTAAATGGATTGCATTGATTTATTAGAAAAAATGAGCTATTAAAATTACGTATACATATGTATGCATATCCTTCTATGCACTAGCTTTTGTGTTAGTTATATTTTAAATATTCTTCTGTGATGGAAAACATTTTTATTTCTAATAAAGGTAGAAATGTGAAATTTCTTTTTTATTTCTTCTTATTATTTATATGCAGCCAATTACAAGAAATCAACTAGTCCAATAAGTTTTTGTTTTTTTCCAAAAAAAATTAAAATGCTGCATTATCTTATAATCTTTTAAAGTGATGTTAGCAAGTTAAAAGGAAGTAGTTGTTACTATCTCTAACCCTCTGGTCCTTGTGTTTGGATTCTGTAATTTTTTTTCATGACTTTTCTTCTTAATTCAGCCCAACCAAAGGCCATCTCTGACATTAAGATTCCTATTCTCTTAATTGGTGAGAATTCAACATATCTAGGCACTCCCAGTTCAACTGTGTTACACTCAACACATCCTCCTTCTACCATACCCTATATCTGAATATTTACTCTGGGAATGGTAATCAAAAGGAAAAGGAAATGTCAATCAGTTGATAGATAGATAGCTTTATTCATCATCTTCATCCTTTACTGATGATTTCTTTAGCTGGCTATTACATGTAGGGCAAGGCTTAAATTCATGCCATGGTCTTGTAAGCTGTCAAGCATCAAAAACCAGAATCTATCTCTTTTCCCCCCTCATTCCTTCCACTTCTGGGAGGTCAATTAATCCCCTAAAATAATAGCTTCTAACAAAAATAAGCATTGATATTATAGTGTTTTAATTTTTTTCAAAGCAGTTGAGAAGTAATATTTCATTTTAAAATTTTATACTCATAACAAACTTGGGAGATAGATGTGTATATACAGATAATTAATTTTATGCAAATTATATATTATAAATTATATACAAATATATTTTGTGCCTAAAAGAAAATACATTTTCTTACATATGTATATATTGTTTCTCCCATCAGTTGAAGGATATAAATATCTTAAGGTCAATGACTATTGATTTTAGTTTTTGTATTTCTAGCACAATGCCTGGCTTATGGTTGGCATTTAATAAATATTTAAATAAGAAAAATTTGTGAAAGTTTTAATTGGATTTCAGTATATCTATGGTATATGTCAAACATACATGTCTTTTTTTTTTGGCAATTTTAACATTTATTTCACAAAACATTTCCTCCTTTGAATAGTTTGATTCATCTTTTACATAATTTTCATTCCAATAGGTCCTGAAGAGTATCACTAGAAAGGAGTCATAGCAAATATTAGCACTAGGTTTCTAGATGACCACCATTGTCTCCTGGTGCTTCAGAACATGCCATAGCCTAGCCATAGTGGCCTTAGAAAACTAAATTGTTTACAATTTGGACAAATTATATAATGTAATAATAAAATACTAACCAACATTTATGAAGTACTTTACAATTTTTAAGCCTCAAAGCTGCCCTTTGAGATAAAAGATTATTATAAATTTATATTTTACCAAAAAGGAAACTGAGACACAAATAGGTTTAATGGCTTGCATTAGAACATGTACCTAGTAAATTCTGGCTTTGTTATTTAAACACTACTCTTCTGATTCCAGAACTACTTGTCACTATCCTAATATTCATGCCACTCTCTATTAATTCTCAGGTGAAAAAATAAAAGGAAAATTAGGGAAAGTCATTAACCTTATCTATCAGTGAGAAATTTTCTTTTCTCCCAGATCTAACACTGCTCTAAGTGCTGAAAAACAAACACCTTATGTGGGAAAGAAATGAAAAATTACTTATATTTTACTTTTTTTAAAAGCTTCTCCCTGTTTGAAGATTGTCTTGCTAGGGGTGGTAACATTTATAGTACTTTAGGGACAGATGAGCTCTAGTTTTTACTACCTACTACATATATATAAAATCTAATTCTTGGCCTTCTTTTATGAGACTTGTCACTATTAGCGGCCATAATACCTCCCAATGGTGCTATGTAATTTTTACTCTTGCCCTGTTAATTATTACATATCATCTAGGAATTTTTGCTGCAACAGTAGGTAGTGCCTACTTTTCATAACATTTAAACTTTCCTTTACCCAATTTGATGGAATTCTTTTTAATATGTTATCACTGACAAGCCCTAGTCACCCATGAGCAATATGGGCATATTGCTGCTTTCTTTGTAACTTAGCATAGTGCTTGGCATATATTAGGTGTGGAATATAATCTTTTGAGTTGAAATATATAAAATGGCAAACTAGAAAAGAATAATCAAAACTAAAGCTATTTATGCTACATTTCTTCTCTCCTATGATGGTATAATTCCAATACAGGGCCACCAACTCTAATGTCATTGTTATCATTGATGAACTTTCACTATATCCTGGGTACTGCCAGGAACTTACCAACATTTTTATCATATAATAACCAAGCATTTTTCCTGGTGGTTAAATTCATTTAGAAGCATTTCTTAAATTCAAGTCAGGTAATGGTTTGTATATTTCCAAAGGTTCAATAAATTCAGAGTTTCCCCCCTTCATTTTTCTGAAATCTGTCATACTCAAAATTGGCCTCTAACATTTTTTCTTTTTTGTTCTATTTTTTTTTTTTTTTATAGATCACAGAAACATTGTTATTCTTTTTTTTCTTTTATTCATTTTTCCAAATTATCCCCTCCCTCCCTCCACTCCCTCCCCCTGATGACAGGCAATCCCATACATTTTACATGTGTTACAATATAACCTAGATACAATATATGTGTGTAAATACCATTTTATTGTCGCACAGTAATTATTAGCTTCCGAAGGTATAAGTAACCTGGGTAGATAGACAGTAGTGCTAACAATTTGCATTCACTTCCCAGTGTTCCTTCTCTGGGTGTAGTTAAACATCAGTATATATTTTCTTTCTAATTATCTTAGGCTAAAATTTTATTCTTTAATAGAATGCTAGATTCTTAAACGTAATACCACCTTATAATTCAGGGTCCTCATTACACAGATGAGAAAGTTAAGGCCCAGACTGACCTGAGGTCATGTGGGTAGTAAGTAGCAGAATAATAAATAAAATCCAGCTCCTTTGTCTCTAAACTCAAGTTTTTCCTACTGTCATAAATGTAGTCAGAAGAATGTCAGAGAAAATTGTTTTGTTATCAGTATCATTTAGTATTTTCCATTAAATATTTATTATCAAGGTTATCATTTTTAGAATATTGAAAACAAATTTAATGATAGTGGATGGACCCTGGCTTCTCAGAATTTATTACTGACTTAAAAAAATGAACAAATAAAATACAAACAAAAAAAGTAAGCTGAATCAATTTATAAAAGTTTTGATGTTCCTTGCTTTCTTTAAAATGATAACATTTTATAAGATGTTATTTTAAATAAAGCTATATTGTAAAGAAATGGTCACCAGAACAATTCGGTACTGGCTAGGAAATAGAGTAGTTGATCAGTAGAATAGGTTAGGTTCAAAAGCACAATAGTCAATAAGTATAGTAATAGTGTTTGATAAACCTAGAGACTCCAGTTTGGGGGATAAGAACTCACAAAATTGCTGGGAAAATTGGAAAATAGTATAGAAGAAACTAGGCACTGACCCACACCTAACACCCTAAACCAAGATAAAGTCAAAATGGGTTCACGATTTAGACATAAAGAATGATACTATAAACAAATTAGAAGAACAAAGTATATTCTACCTCTCAGATCTATGGAGAAGGAAAGACTTTATGGACAAAGAAGAACTAGAGTACCTTATGACATGCAAAATGGATACTTTTTATTATATTAAGTTTAAAAGTTTTTGTGTAAAACAAAACTAATGCAGATAAAATTAGAAGAGGAGAAAATTGGGAAAAGTTTTTTTTATGTCCAAAGGTTCTGATAAGACCTCATTTCTAAAATATATAGAGATTTGACTCAATTTTATAAGAATACAAGCAATTCTTAAATTATTAAATGATCAAATTATACAAACATAATTTTCAGATAAATAAATTAAAACCATTTCTAGCCTTATGAAAATCATGAATGATCAGAGAAATGTAAATTAAAAAAATTTTTTTCAAGTACCACTACACACCTCTCAAATTGGCTAAGATAACAGGAAAAAATAATGATGAATGTTAGAGGGGATGGGGGAAAATTGGGACTTTAATATGTTGTTGATGAAGTTGTGAAATAATCATTTGGAACTAAGCTCAAAGGGTTATCAAACTATGGATACCCTTTGATCCAGCAATCTCTGTACTGGGCCTATATCCCAAAGAGATCTTAAAGGAGGGATAGGGACCCACATATTCAAAAATGTTTGTAGCAGCCCTTTTTGTTGTGGCAAGGAACTGGAAATTGAGTGGATACCCATCATTTGGAGAGTGGCTGAATAAGTTATATATATGAATGTTAAAAAATATTAATGTTCTGGTAGAAACATTCAGCAGGATATTTTCAGAAAGGCCTGAAGAGACTTACATGAACTGATGCTACACGAAATAAGTAGAACAAGAGAACATTGTAAATGTCCACAAGAAGATTATGCAGTGATCAATCCTGATAGACATGGCTCTTTTCAACAATGAAGTGATTTAGGCCAATTCTAATGGGCTTGTGATGTAGAGAGCTTTCTGCAACCAGACAGAAGGCTGTGTAGACTGAATGTGGATCACAACAAAGTATTACACTTTTTTGTTGTTGTTTGTGTGCTTTTTATTTTTTGCCTTTTTGATCTGATTTTTTTCTATAGCATAATAATTGTTGAAATATGTATAAAATAATTGCACATGTTTAATATATATTGGATTACTTGCTATCTAGGGGAAGGAGTGGGGAGAAAGGAGGAAGAAAAAATCTGGAACACAAGATTTTCTAAGGTGAATGATGAAAACTATTTTTGTATATGAAAATAAAAAGCTATAATTTTTTAAATGTTAAATTAAAAAGCTTCCTAAATATTTAATTAAAAACTAAATTTATCACAAATTTAAAATGTGAATGATTTATTACATTTTCCATTGACAAGGGGAGTCTGAAGACTAATAATAAAAAAAAAAAAAGGTTGATAGCGGGATTATTAGCTTAGAAGACACATTTATATGAGCACTATTGTGGCACTTTTAAGCGTACAGAAAAGTTTTGGCAAGAAGAAAAATCTCTTTTTCATTTTGGATATGGGAAAATGAGGGGATATTAGTTAAACCCCCCAAAAAAGAAACGCACCATTGGTGCAGCTAGATATTCAGTGGTTAATGCACAAGGCTTGAAGTCAAAAAGACCCAAGTTCAAATCTGGCCCTAGACACTTATTAAATATGTGATTATGGACAAGTCATGTGGACAATTGTTTGCCTCAGTTTCCTCATTTAAAATGATCTAGAAAAGGAAATGGAAAACCACTCCAGTATCTTTGCCAAGAAAACCCCAGATGGTATCATAAAGATCCAGACAAAACTAAAATGACAATAACAACCATTATTAGATTTCAAACACTCTACAAAATGGTAGTTGTGAACACATTTTTTTTTTCTGGCTAACTAATAGAAAAGATGATAAATGGAGAGATAATATATATATATATATATACATATACATATATATATATCTATATATATCTATATCTATATATATATATATATATATAATTCAGAAGAAAACAAACAAAGAAGTCTTATGTCAACACAAATAATGAAATCACCTCAACTGCCAGGGCAATGATTCACTATTTAGCAAAAATACTAGAAAAAAGGGAAATATCCTGACAGAAGATAGATCATCAATATTATATATGATATTCTACAATAAGCTCAAATATGTATATATAACCCACGTGTAAAAAGATACATAAAAGCAAATTAGAATTTAGGGAAGAGATAACTTTCAGAATTTTGCAAAAGAGAAGAGTATAGTGTACAATTTGAGAACATAAAATTGAAAAGTGTTTGCATAAATAAAATCAGAACTTTTAGAATTAAAAGGGACACAGCTTAATGGGGAAAATATTTAACCAGTTTCTTTAATAAAGTTTTCATATCTAGGGTTTTTTGGGAAGTGAGCCAAATCAATCAGAGCATGTGAACACATTCTTTCCTGGCTAACTAATAGAAAAGATGATAAATGAAGAGATAATATATATAAGATTCAGAAGAAAACAAACAAAGAAGTCTTATTTCAACACAAATAATGAAATGATCTCAACTGCCAGGACAATGATTCACTATTTAGCAAAAACTACTAGAAAAAAGAGAAGTAATCTGGCAGAAGAGATTTAAATCAATAATACATACATACATACAATAATATATATATATATATATATATATATATATATATATATATTCTACAATAAGCTCAAATATGTATATATAACCCATGTGTAAAAAGATAATAAAAGCAAATTAGAATTTAGGAAAGAGATAACTTTCAGAATTTTGCAAAAGGGAAGAGTATAGTGTACAATTTGAGAACATAAAATTGAAAAGTGTTTGCATAAATAAAATCAGCACTTTTAGAATTAAGGGACACAGTTTAATGGGGGAAATATTTAACCAGTTTCTTTAGTAAAGTTTTCATATCTAGGGTTTTTTGGGAACTAAGCCAAATTAATCAGAGGAAGTATTACTTTCTAAAAAAGTTATCCGAAAGAATAGGCAAGTCTCTATTTTTCTTTTTCAAATACTATTTCTCTATTAATGTAAAATCAGTTTTAACCTTTGTTTTTTATACTTTTGAATTCTAAAGTATCTTTCATCCATACTCTCCTTACCTGTTCTGACACAACAAGCAATTGGATATAGTTTGTACATGTCTAGTCATGCAAAGATATTCCCATATTAGTTATTCTATGAAAGAAAATAGACAACCCCCCCCTAAGAAAATAAAGTTTAAAAAAGTACAGTTACATTTGCATTCAGATTCCATCAGCTCTTTTTCTAGAGATAGATAGCATTTTTCACAAAAGATCTTTCAGAATGGTCTTGAATCTTTGTATTGCCGAAAATAGCTAATTCATTAATAGTTGATCACTGTACAGTATTGGTGTTACAGTGTACAATGTGCATGTGATTCTGCTTATTGTGCTTTGTATCAGTTCATATAAATCTTTTCAGATTTATCTGAAAGCATATTACTCATCATTGCTTATATATATATATATATATATATACATATATATGTGCTTATATATATATACATAATAGTATTCCATCACAATAATATGCCACAACTTATTCAGCCAGTCATTTTCCCCTTGATATGCATCCTCTCAATTTCCAATTCTTTGACACCACTCTGTATATATTTATATTATATATATATATATATATGTATAGATAGATTCTCAATTAGCAATTATAGGATCTTATGAAGTCACTCTGATAATTTTTTCATCTGCAAAATATGTTTAGTATATATATATATATATATATATATATATATATATATATATATATATATATATATATATATATATATATATTTAGCTCCAATACAGAGTTCTTATGCAAATGATGTTAAATTGGCGACATGTGCAAAACCTGTTAACCAAATACTGACTAGCAACATCAAGTAACAAAAAAAAATAGGGAAATATTTTTACTGATGTTGCTGACTGCTGTCATGGAGGATATCTATCAAGAAGCCAAATTGAAAGAGGGATATATTAACAATTATAAAATTATGCTGATGCTCTTATTTCTGTGACATTATATCAATTGTATGTAAAAGAAAGATGCCTATGTAGCCATCCTTACTGAATGAAGGCAATTTATGACAAATATATTTTGTCCAGATTTTGACATAGGGTGGATGAAGTAACCAACTGCCTCTTTACTATAATCTGCATCTTGTACAGATAGTACAGATTGACAGTGAAGAGAATAAAAAATTGAAAAGTAGAAACAGACACAATTAGATTGCATTTTGCAATTTTGTATAACTTTCAGTACTAAGTTAATCATTCCTAAAAAGTCCATATTTTTATATAAATTTTATTCCTGTAGTTATTCGACTATAAATCATGAAACAACATGATTCCAGAAGCATTAGAATTGCTCATGATACAAAGTCTAATGGAATATTGCCTGCTTAAGGGGATGAGGAGGAGAAGAGAAGAGGAGCAAGCTGTATTATATTAGAAGCTTTGATATATGCTCAAAAGGTAACATAAGAGCCATCATTAATGATCTCAAAGTTTGGATTAGGCATCTAGCCAGATTGAGGAACAAAAGATGAACAGTTTAAATTGTAAAGTAATATCCATAAAATATTAAAAGAACAGAATGGACATTTTAGCCTGATGAATAAATTTATCTATAGAAGATTTCCAGAAATGTGTAGGCAAAAATCACATGAGATAAGTGAGCATAGATTAGTTACTATTAGTATTTATAAAGTGGTATATATACAGATGAAATTATAAATCCATCCTAATATCATTAAGGTATATTTATACTAACTATTACATATTATTGTCATAGTTTTTTAAGGTCATTATATGATGATTACATGACAATAATGTGAAGATATTCATTAAATCCCTGAAATTAAATAAGTTTGGTTTTTCATACAATCATTGTCCTTAGGAATTTGAATGTATTTTTAATAATTTGGACACTAATAAATAGCATCTTTAATATAATGAAGAATATTTCACCAACCACAAGAATTAATGGATATTCCAAAAATTCTAATGAATGGAAACCCATTAATTGATAAACTTTCATAGGGAAAGGTATTCATTCACAAACACACAAACATACACATGCCTTTAAAAATGCCCATATCTTCCTCACTTAAAAAAAAAAAAAAACATTACATTTCATCCTACTATTTCTTCAAAAATGATTATCTATATATTACTCCTTTTCACAGAAACCTCCTTGAAAAACTCTCTACTCAGAATCCCTTGCATGATGATTTCTGACTTTATTATTCCATTAAAATTTCTTCCTCTAAAATTACTAACCATATCTATGCTGAAAAATTCCGACATTTTTCTCATTCTCATTCTTTTTGACCTCATTGAAGAATTTAACACTATTGATCATCATTTCCTCCTAGACATTGTTTGCTCACTTTCTCCAGATTTTAATCCTACCTGTTTCAGTAATGCAGTCATTCAGTCAAAAAATATTTATTAAACCCTTACTGTATTTCGAGCATTGTGCTAAAAATGGAGAATCAAGAAAAGGTAAAAGCATTATTGCTATAAAAGGGGAGATTACATGTAATGTTACCTTATTTTTTCACATTTTGAGTTCTAAATTATGTCTATCCCCTCATTGATAAGGCAAGCAATTTAATATAAATTTTGCATATGTTATCATCCAAAATACATTTCCTTTCTGTGAAAAATAAAAGACAAAAAAAAAAAACAAGAAAAATAAAGAAAAAACATTTTTTGTATTTTTTTAATCTACATTCATAGTCCAACCATTATTTCCCTGGATATATACAGGAACTTTCATTATAAATCCTACACAGTTGCCTTGGATCACTGTATTGCAGAGAATAACTAAGATTCACAGTAGATGTGTTACTGTTGAATGTTCTCCTAATTAATTCTCATTTCACTTTGCATTGATTCTATTATTTTCCTCACTGCCTAACCTGACTTTTCAGATTTCCCAGTTTTTCTTGATATATTATCCTTCTAGTTGACTAGATCTATATAGTCTTAGAGTTCTGCTTTGCTCTTAGCATCCCTCCTTCTCAGTTTCTATTTTTTGTTGAAGTTGCCTTGAACACATCTTTTACACTCATTCTTTATTCTCCTAATACATTATCACTACCCTAGTTTGGGTATTATGTTTATCTAGACTGACAGTTTATATAGTTGGTCTGCATCTAAGTACTCCTTTCTCCAATATAGCCTCTACATATATGACAAATACTTGTTCCTAAAACTCAAGTCCAACATAACCTTTTATTAAAAATATAAAATATCTTCTTGACTTTAGGATATAATACAACAGTCTGACATTCAAATCTCTTTACTTGTTTTTTTTTAAAACTATCTTTCTAGATTTAAATATTACTGACTTTCACATAATGTAAATTGCATCCAAACTGGAGCTTGTCAGTATATCTCCTTTCCATACAACATCCAGCTCATCTTTCATTTTGAGTTTATACTTCTTCCTCATCTTTACCTCACAGAACTCTGAACTCATGGTTTGTTATCTCAGGTGTCATTTCCTATATTAGGGTATTATCCATTCCTCTAGTTGTTAAGGCTTGCTTCATCTCAAGTCATCTTCTATTGACTTATTGAAAAACACAATATAATTTCTTTGATAACCCTCCACCTTTATTTACTAAGACTTTAAGTTCTGGGTCTTTCTATCTTTTTCTATCACCTTAAGTTTGTAACAGCTATGTTTTCATTCTCTTTAGGGGCTGGTGATTAACACTCCAGTTTGAGGTAACCACTTAACCATCATTAGCTTTGATAAAGATATATTTATTTCACAGATATATTAAAAAAACAAATGTATAAACTTTTCTCCCAATATGCTCTCGGAACATAGTCTCCTAATGCTTCATTCTATAGAGGCATTAACTGCAAAATTTACTTCATTCCTATATAAAACTGGTTACATCAAGTTCTTGTCCAAAGACTACATCGCTGCCTGATAAATCATTCAACTAGGCTTGAGTCCCATAGGTCACTCCCAAGATTGATTTTAGCTTTTGGGTACATAGCTGCTGAGCTGGCTGTAATACCTAACATGGATTGCTCCTCTTAGGTTTTTGTAACAAACTCACAAACTCCCAACAACACAGACTTAACTCTGAAATTGAAAAGAATGAATGAGCAGGCCAATGAAGCTCCATGTCTCAACAGACATATGGATTGAGTACAGAAGATGAAACCCTAACATTTTCCACATGATATAATGAGACTCCAGAAGTAAGGGAACATTTTGTTTTCCAGAAATGAACGTAGTAAAATTAAGATGCCTGGAACTGTCTCAGACCCATTTTAGATGATGTTAGTTCTATCTACAGAGTTAATAGTTCAACTGGAGAAAAGGTTACAGAACATTCACACATGCATTTCACTGACACATCATCATTATTTCTCCAAAAGCAATTCCCTAGAGTTTTGTTTTGTTTTGTTTTGTTTTAACTTGGAGATAACACCTTAACAAGTCAAAGGCATTTGTACTTGCTCCAGACCCTCATTAAACTCATTTACACTCTTAAAAATTATAGTTATATTATCATAATCATGTTTGTTAGATTGTGATATGTTACACTGCAGTTGCATTTATTTTTAAGTTATTGTAATTAATTATGGCATGGTTTTCCTCCTTCAAGAAATGTTGAAAATCTGGGGGAAAATATGACCCCTGACCCTTAGCTAAAAATCTAGCTTGTAAGTAAATTATTGGGGTAATTACATTAGTAATTTCAGGGCTGGTGGCTATTTTAGAAAAAAATGCCTATTTTCACTTGCTGTTCTAATTTTAGTGGGAGGAAACAAGTGATTCATGGCAAACATAACTCAAAAGAATATTAACATTTATCCTAGGGGTATTACAGGTGTTGCAGCCTGTCCCATTTATTAGAGCATTTTGTATTTATCTCTAGAGTGGCTTCCCTCAAAAGGGATATCTGCTGAATTTCTGCATCATATCTAGCATCAATCACTTTGATTAGGGTCTCACTCCACAAACCCAGCAGCTTTTCTGCCACAGCCGTTCCATATGTTTCATACAGCTGTTACACTTTTCAAGGCAGAATAGTGCTCTGTTCTGCTTATACTTTCTGTCCCTGTCAAAAAGGTAGTAGATTATTTCTTTATGCTTTTGATTTGTCTTGGTATCAAATGGCTTGAAATATTTCCTACTGCTAGTACAGGACAAGGATTCAGAGGAATAGATGAAATTGCATCTCTGTGTCTTTTGATAACTGGGAGATTGGAAAGTGCATATTGTTGGTGTTCACATAAAGAAAATTGTTTGAAGAACTGGAGAAGGTCAAAAAGAAAGTTTGCTGAAGAAACTATTTCTCCAGGGAATTTTTTTTACTGTGTATCCAATGATGGAAGGCCCGTTGTCTGTTTGGGTTATATTAATGAATAGCAAGCTATTTCATTATCTGATGGGTTTATGAGCTTCAGAATTTATTATGCAGAATGGAAGTTCTTTTTTTCCCCTAAAACTAACATTTGTATAATAATTTATAGTAAACTATGTGTACTTTGTATTTACACACAAATATATAGAGTAGGTAGATGGTAATCTAAAGAAGTGGTCTCTGAGATACCTAGAAAGGCTTTCTGCAAAAGAGGGATTTAAAAGGAATCTTATAAAAAGCCAGAAAAACTTAGAAATGGAGGTGAGGATGGAGATAATTTTATAAATATGAGGGACGCAAAAGGGAGATGGAGTGTTCTATGTAATAAATTGCAAGTTGGCTGGTATAACTGGATCATGGAGTGAGTAGAAGGCAGTTAGCTATAAAAAATTGGAAAGGTAACAAGGGACCCAGTTATAAATAGCTTTAAAGGTTAAATAAAAGGACTATATATTTCCTTCTAGAGATCATAGAGAGTTATATGATATAATCAGACTTATACTTTATGAAAATCATTTTATTTAATAAATGGAAGGTAAAATGCAGTAGAGAGATATTAAAAGCAAAGAGATCAATTAGGAGGTTATTTTTGAAATGTACAGATAAAAGTGTATGAGGACCCCAATGAGTGTTGTAACTCCATGATTCAAGAGAATGGGAAGGTATATGAGTTATAGGTGTTATAGGTGTTGGAAATATATATCACATTAGATTGCTTGCTGTGTTGGGGAAAGGGAAAGGAAGGAAAGAAGGGAGAAAAAAATTGGAACTCAAAATCTTACAAAGGAATGCTAAAAATTACTTTGACATGTAATTGTAAAAAAATAAAAAACAACAAAAAAACTACTGTTAAGATTTTATATAAAATTTTGTGAAGGTAGAAATAACAAGATTTCAACTATAGATTAGATATTGTAGGATGAGTCAAAGTAAGAGGATTGGGTCCAGGGATAACAATGATTGCAAACAAGAACATTTGGAGAATGTTGGTGTCTTCAATATTCATAAAGAAATTTGTAAAAGGCCAGAAATTGGGAGTGGGATGTGAGTTCTCTACTGCAAATGTTGAGTTTGATATTACCAGAATACCAACTGGACAGTTTGAACTGTCTAAATGGTAGTTTGTGATAAAGGATTAGAACCCAGGAAAGAAAACATGGCTACATGGAGATGATAATTGGACCCTTGACATATGGTGAGCTAACCAAATGCTATGGGATATAGGGAAAAGACAAAACTATTGAGGCAGTGGTTTGGGGGTTATTCAGGGTTAGTGGTTATAATATGGATGAAGAACCCAGAAAAGAAGACTGAGGAGATGTTAGATAACATAAAAGTTAAGATGACAGTGTTACAAAAATTCTGACAGTGAGTATGTCCTGGAAGTGCTGGCAATAATGCATGAAAAATGTTTCAGAAAGTTTAGGTAAGATTAAACAAAAGCCACTGGATATATTAATTGAAAAATTATTGGTTACTTTGGAAGGAGAAGTTAGGTTGAATGATAAACTCTGAAGTCAAGTGGCTGATAGTTGAGAGAGAGAAAGAAAAAAGAAAGAAGTGGAAGTCATTAGTGTAGATGGCTTTATCAGTCTGACCCTGAAGAGTTATAGAGTGATATAGCTGATGGGAATGAAAGGATTAAGTGATCTATTTTTTTTTAAAGAATGGTTAGAATACTTCTTAGCCCTTCATATCTTCTTCATCAAAATGATTTTGAACTTATAGCTACTGATATAAAAATTCCATTTCCATCATCAACTGACCACACCCATTTAAATCTTCTTATCCCACTTCATTCCACTATGCCATGCTACATGTCTGATCTATAAGGGAAAAATAAAAATAAATAAACAAACAAAAACACTTCCTTATACATTACATTTCTTCCTTTCACATCCTTTCCAACATTTGGAAATCCCTGAAATCTGCCTCTTTCCATATGCTTTCATAAATAACTAGTCCAATATGGGCTACACTTTCTCTCATTATCCCAACTCATTGGTGACTATAGGGAATTTCAACTTTCCTTACTCTCATTTCCATTTCCATAGCTTCCCTTTATTACAATCACTGAGTAACTTCTTTGAAGTTTATACTATACGATTTTATCACCAAATCTATATTATTGATCAATCCCCAGTGTATCTTTCATTTTTCCAATCATGATTTTAGTGCTTGGTTCACAGTCTTTCCTCTTTAAATTTTACTATACTACAAGGAAAATTAAACATCATGTATATTTTCCCTCACATACTTGAACTTCCTAGTTACTCAATCTACTCCATTCTGTAGCAGATTGTTTCACTAGTTATTTACATCCTTGTACAACTCTTTTTCTAGGCAACTAATTGCTCAATAGAGTGCTAGGCAGAAGTCAGAGACCTGGACTCTGTGTGATTCCAGGAAGGTCATTTAACTGAGGTAAACCTCACTTTCCTCAACTATAAAATGGGGGATAATTATAATACTAATCTTACATGGTTGTTATGAGTATCAAATGAGATAATATTTGTAAGAAGAAAAAAAAATGATTGTAGACAATATATAAACCCTTTCCCTAACTTCTCTGGTCTAATGGCTCCTTTCTTATTAACTATAAACATGTCAAAATATCCTCTGTATAAGTGATTTGAGAGAGTTTTTTGTCTATTTATTTTTGAGAGACATGTTGTTAAATTATTCAATGTTTTCCCAGGGGGTACAAATTCATGTTGAGAGGTGATGTTTTGTCTTGTGAGTCCTTGTGAGGGTGATTTTATATCAGTCAGGAGCAGGAGCAGGAGAAGAACAAGAATCTATTCAGCTCCTGTTACATTGCTAGACCCAAAGGAAAGCATGGGAAATAAAAGGTGAATGTATTTTGGTTTTGCATAGTTTTCACTGGAGAAGCCCTAGGATTCTAAGAAAGCTGGTATCAGATGCTTAAGTAGATACTTTGGAAGCCAGGACAGGCAACATGATTAACTTAGTCCAACACTAATACCATTCCTGATCCTGATATAATATAAATATCAGAGGGATATGTTGACTTTCTCACTTTCAATAGTGGACAAAGATTAAAACGAAAACAAGTTTGATTTGGGGTGAATGTTATAGGGATCCTAATTTCCTGGGCTTTTGAAATTGTTCAAACATTTGTAGATGAAAATTAACTGACATTTCATATTAAGTATAGACTTTTGGTTTCACATATTCAGTCATATAATTCTTTGTTATAAGCAGTACAACTAGAAGTACTATTAATTAAATTTTCTAGAAATTTAATCCTCAAACTTCCAATCCACAAAGTCCCCTCATGCGTATCTATTTTTTTGAAGGAATGGTTAAAGCTGATCTTGTTTTAATTTTTAAGTTTTCTCATACAGTCCCAGAAAAGCAGAAGGAAAGGAGAAGGATCTACATGTGCAAAGATGTTTGTAGCAGCTCTTTTTGTGGTGGCAAATAATTGAATAATTAGTAGCTGCGTAGCAATTGGGGAATGGCTGAATAAGTTATGGTATATGGAAGTAATGGAATATTATTGTCCTATAAAAATGATGAAAAAGATGATTTTAGAAAGGCTTGGAAAGATTTACACAAATTGATACTGAATGAAACAAACAGAAGCAGGAATAAATTGTACACAGTAACAAGATCATGATGATCTACTATGAAAAACTTAGTTTTTCTCAGCAATTCAGTGATTTAAGGCAATCCCAATAAACTTTAGATAACAAATGTCATCTGCATCCAGAAAGATAGGTATGGAGATTGTATGTAAATCAATACATGCTATGTTCACTTCTCCTTTTTTTTCTGTTGTTTTTTTCTCTTGTGTTTTTCCCCTTTTGTTCTGATTTTTCTCTCCCAACATGATTCATAAAGAAATGTGAATAAAAATGAATATACATATACAATCAAAAAATAAAGCAATTTGAAAAGTTTTCTCAAACAAATAATAATAAATACACAGGCTTTAATTATCCTCATGAACATTATGTATATGGGGAAAATCTCTGGCTTTGAAGTCATAGAACGTAGCTTCAAATTGTAGCTTTTTTACTTAGTAAACACATGATCTTGAGCAAATCTTCCTTGGGTTTATATTCCCTCTGGGGAAAAAAAAGATTTCATTATTCCTTCCAGGTCAAAATTTATGATATATCCATCTTTCTGTCTGTCTGTTTCTTTTTCTTTTTCTTTTCTTTTTTTTTTTTTTTTATATTTGTGTGTTCTCTTGCATAATTGTTTTTAACTAAAAGTTTTACCAAAATGACAATGAATTACTCAGAACTAATTTTGCTTAAAAATTTACTATATGTTTTATCTATTAAAATATATAAATACAGTTATAAATATATGTATATTTATATATATGTGTGTTAGATGGAAAAAGGGGTGAAATGATAGATTCACAATAGTTTTTTGAAAATTTGTATTTTGTAAATAAGTTTTATGTAAAGAGTTATATGTAATATTTTATATAATATTTCAATACAGAAAAAAGGGTGAATTAGAAGCATAAACATTGAATCTAAAATGATCATCTAATTTAATTATTTCTATATGAGGAAAATGAAGTCCAAAGTAAATAACACAAAGTTACAATACTTAAAAAAGCAGGGTCAAGAATTCACATGCCCAGGTCTTTGATTCTGAGTTCAGTTCTCTTTTCTCTATTCTTCTTCTGCTGCTTCAGTATCTATGTTTAATATCCTAATGATATGTATTGTCCTTAGTTTACTCCTGAAATTATTAGTTCTTGACATTTCATGAAATTGAATTATTTGACATTTAGGATCACTTTATCTGTTGCAGAAGACAGTTACAAAAGCATTTTATCTTGTGTTGGGATTACTGGTTATCTAAAACTCAAATGAAATCTTTATTTGTGGAAATTCATCAGTTGCAAGAAAATAAATATTCTCATTCCATAGGTCTAAGACAAAGACAAATGAATGGACAGAAAAAAGCACCATTTACTGCTAGGACATTGTAAAAACTGTTAAATTTGTAGTATTTAACACTATATTGGAACTTGTAATGATATAGAAAGTTTTGATGGAAAAAGAAGATAAATTAGCAAATGATTTAGCAAATGTTTATGTTGATGGCTTTTTTAAAATCTAAACTTATTATTTCACCAATGTGAGAAGCTTGTAAAGATTAGCAACTGTTCTAAAACTTATCATTTTAGAAAATCACTCAATGCACAGAGAGGGCATAATTTGGAGATATCAAAGAATAAAATATAATATTGTTTTCACATGTCAGATTTATGTGCAATGTTCTGGTACTTTTATTTATTGTATTTGCTAATGTTATGACTAAGTTAAAAAGACAAAAGGGAATGTTGAAGAATAAATTATGTGCCTAAATGTTACTTTTTCCTTTTTGGCAACTTTTATTATATCATAGACTTTTTGTTCAGAGAAAACCACATGAATTATATTGGGGAAATTGCAATGAAACAAACTTCTTTTTAGTTTAACAAAGTTTTCCCATGTCCTTGAAAATTCAGGATATTGTGGATATAGACTCCACCAAAATTACAAGCAGTTGAATTTTACACAACTGTTCCTAATCGTCTACCTCATTTTAATATCAGATGAGTAAACACCTAATTAATCACTAAAATTCATGATAGGATTCTATTCTATAGATATCACTAGGATACCAAACAAACATGAGAAATATTTAGAAAATTAAGTTATGATAAAGTATAATACATTTCATAAGTTTTTGAGAATATAATTTACCAAATGCAACATAGCTAAAATCATCAATATTAATTTCTTAGGTGGCTTTTTATTTGGTCTCCTTTTCCCATCAAAATTGTATCTATCCTTACAGAGTTTAACATAAGGTTAAATACTAATTTAACAGTCTTTACAATGTATTGACAGTAAGTGATACTTTCTTAATCCAATCATCCTTCATTAGTCCCTGTCCTATAATTGTGAAATTTTGCTGTAAAGAATTTTAATTTTTCTTTTGCACAACATGTACAAATAATTTTGCTTATATTTTTTTATTTCATCTGTATTATTATACGGGTTTCAACATTTTCTGTGTCATACCAATCAATAGCTCTTCAGCATTCTAAAATCTTAGAGCTTTTCCATAGATATCATGAGATTTGAGTCTCTTGCCCATAGTTCTACAATCTATATGTGTCAATTGTTTTGGGGAAATTCTGTTGAGGTACCTCTTTATAGCAATGCAGGTCAAAAACTTCCCTGAAAATTTTAGTTTTACAGAATTTCTTGAGAAAATGAGTGGTCAAACAAACTGGATATGCCCGAGATGAGACTGGAAAACTGACCTTATGCTTTAAATGACAGCTCTCTCTATATTGCAATGTATGAGCCCTTTAATGTTATTATTACTCAAATAGGAAACTATTTCAGTGGTCTAGGGAGAAGTGATGAAGGCCTGAACCAAGGAAGTGACTGGATGCACAGTTAGAAGGGGTTATATTTGAAACATGTTAAAGCAGAAATAAACTTTAAAAATAGAGTTGAGAAGTGAATGAAAGGAAAGGAAAGGAAGGCACTGAGTGGATGTAGCTTTTCTAGGAAAGGGAGAAATCATATAAAATAATAATTTGAGAGGTTCTAGATCTAATTACTTTTAAGAATTAGTGAGGTTTGTTTATGTTAGCAGGGATGAAAACAGTAGTCAGGGAGAGATTGAAGATTAGATTGGAAATGAATTGTGAGAGTTGAGGAAGAGGGGATATTATATAGAAAATAGGAGGGAATGGGGAAAAGAGCACATGCAGAGTGATTACAGAATAATTACATCATTATAAGAGCCTGGAGTAAAAAAGAAAAATTAGTAATGGATGAAACCAATGAATTTTGAGATGAGAAGAATAGCAGAAGAGAGCTCAGGTGAAATCTTTAAGAAGGATTAGAAGAGGAAATGTAGGCGTTTAAGAAGAGATGAACAAATTTGGAACAGTTATTGTGGGAAATAGAATAGAGAATCGATTACAAAGGTTGTCTTACTGTGGGAGGGTTCAGATGAACTTAGATGAGACAAATTTGTAGTGGATCCAGTCAACCATATGATATGACATCCTGAAGATCTGTTCATTTGTATGTGAGCAAAAGGATTTTACACTATTGAATGATGTAAGCAATTCATGGTTAGTCTTTTGGCAAAACATGAGCTGAAGAGAGAAGAGAGACAAATGATTTGATTTAGGCATTGAGAAGAATGTGGAGTTGAAGTGGTTAAATATAGGGATGAATTTTTGAAGGAATGGAAATTAATTTAGAACAAAGGTAATGAACTAAGAAAATAATGAAGTAGTAAAAGCATTGGTGGCCACAATGAGATTGAAGAGGGGTCTAGCAGGAATAAATCATAATGAGAAAAGGAATTATTAGAGACTATAATCAGATAAAGGGATTTTAAATTGTTGATTTTGGGAATGTAGTATAAGTGTAAGATTGAGATATAGGTATGATCTCAAATGTAAATACTTAATAAGCCCTTAATATGTGTTTGATTATGGTGAAATTTAGTAGGCCTTATATAGTTAAAAGTGTTTTGATATTCCATTTTATCTTATTAATATATATAAAAACCATAAAGACTAGCAGAAGTAGTAAAATACAACCTCAATACAATCTACCCTGAACTCATAATTCAGACTTCTGAGAAAATTGTATGAACAGTTAATGTGATGGCAAATCTACAAGAAAGCCAAGCTCACTAGAGTGGATAGTATGATCTATGAGTTTGGCCTAGAACTGGAAAGGCAAAAGAATAATATAGAGAACCCAGTTGTCACTTCTGAGAGGGCACATGATAAACATAGTAATAACCAGGTCCAAGTAAATGTAAACCTAAAGAATGATGCTAAGGAAAGCCAACTCAGTCAAGCAGAAGAGACAAAAATGGAGGATGGAAGAAATCAGGAGCCATGAAGCAAAACAGAAATTGTAAGAATGGGTCATTGTTAAGATGAGTTATCGAACTTCCAAGGTTGACTGCTTTGCAACCTCAAACATTCCAAAAGACTCATAGCTGAATTCTGAATCCTGAAATACAATCCTGCTTTCATGTCACTCTCTATTTTGTGAAAAAACAAAAACAAAAAACTAACAAATTAGGAATAAAACAAAAATTATGTCAACCTTTCTTATTCTTAAATACTGGTTCTTTTGTGGAAAGAATTAGTCTACTATCTAGTTTGCTATCACATAAATATACATATGGTGCTATATAAAAGCATACATATGTATAGGAATGTATGTATATATGTGTATTTACATAATATATCTGTTTGCACATACTTATAGACATACATATATGTATGTGTGTTTATATGTGCCATTTCAAACCTGCCTTCTAATCTGGTTAAAATTTTTCATTTTTTAGCAAAGTCATTAATATATATAACAGAATTATAATCTGAAATTTATTAAAAAGGTTATAACTCTAATTTTTCTAAGGACCTAATTTTCATATATCAAATTTTGAAGATTTGATTCATGTCAAAGAATTAGGAAGAAAACAATTAAGCATAAATCTTGATTCCATTGTAAATTAATAGGATTCTTGTAACAGTATGAAATTACTATCAGTCAATATTCCCTTTTCAATGACAGTAATAATGTATGATAAGAAAGAGAGTAGACCTGCTATTTTCAACTCTGTAACCATTTCCTAAGAATATCTTTTCTAGCTTTACTTTTTCATATGTGCTTGTTGATGTTTGACTTAATATATCAAAAGAAGTTATTGAAACTCTTTAAAGCCACACATTTGCTCAGTGTGTGAAGGCACTAATACAGTAACTATGGAGTCTAACAAAATTAAAATATAATTTCCCACTGTTTTCTCATGGGAGAAATAGACCTTTTTTTAGCTCCTCTCTTTGAGTTACTTAGTCATTTGAAAAAAAAGGGGCTCAGCAGTCACACATAGAAATGATTACTTAAGTAATAATATTTGACAATGAAGGTATCACCATATAAAATACTTAGAAACTATGTAAGTAAGCTCCTTGTACAAAACTGAGAGAAGTTAATATATAATGTATTAGCAAACAATGACAACAGCTACATTATGAGACTTCTCTATATCTCAGACTTCTTCAGTTATGTATATGTCAGCATTGACATTCAAATTTTAAGTCAATAAAAACATTAATTAGGTTACCATGTGTAAGATATTGTGCTAAATGCTAGTGCTGTGAAGAAAGATTAAATATTATTCTCAATATTAGTGAGCCCACAGTCAAATGGGAATGATACAAAGCAAATAGCTATGTATAAACAAGCGAATGAAGAGGGACTGGGAAAGGTCTCCTGTAGAATATGGGATTTTAGCTAGAATTTGAAAGAAGCAAGAGAAGCCAAGAGGCAGAGATGGGGATGGAGAGAGCAGTCCAGGCATTGGAGACAGACAATGAAATCACTCCAAGTAGGCCTTTATATTTGAATCTGGATGTGAATAGGGAACATTGTAACATATTGAGTAGGGGATGACAAAATTGGATATGTACTTTAAGAATTTTAAGTAGAAGATGAAGTGGAGTGGAAAGAAGTCTTGTGTCAATCAGTAAGCTATTTAATGATCAAGCCAAAACAGATGGGGCTTTGCAGTGCTGTGATATGGGAGGTACCTGCCAGTGTCTGCTGGAGGTCTAACTCAGACCTATAGAATGGATCTCTTCGTGGTGGTGGTGGTGGTGATGGTGATGGTGATGGTGATGGTGATGGTGATGGTGATGGTGATGGTGATGGTGATGGTGATGGTGATGGTGATGGTGATGGTGATAGACTGAGAGGCATGCTATTCTCTGTCCTCTCAACTGAGAGGCAGTTGGGTTGTCTAACCTCTCTATCCTTCTCTCTGCCTCCAATTTATTTCATTCTCAGTCCACAAGCAACACCTGTGTCAGAAAAGGCTGCTTTACAACTCCTTCAGATGTTATGATTCATAGCTGTGGAGGCTCTTGGAGAATTGACCTGCTCCTTCACTTAGGCATGGTCCTTAACATTATAGCAAGAGGGTGGAAGTGTTAAAGGGGAGGAGACTGTGTTGGAAAGTAATTATAAAGGCAAAATTAGTAATTCTTGGAAACAAATTTGAATATAGTCGGATGAGAGAGAATGAGAATTGAGGACAATGGCTAGGTTTGGAGCCTGAGTGATTGGAAGGATGATGATGCCCTTAATAATAATAAGGAAATGGGGAACCCTTTGAGAAAAAATGATAGTGAGTTAATGAGTTCAATTCTGGACATATATTGAGTTTAATATGTCTATGTAGTACCAACTTTGATGTGTTCATTTGGTACTTGTAGGAGATTAAGAGCTGGCATATCTTGATTTAATAGTAATGAGCATAATGATAACTTAATCCTTTAGAACTGATGAAATCACCAAATTAAACAGTACAGAGGGGAAAACTGAGGTAAGCAGGATGAAGAAGATCCAGCAAAGACAGCTTAGAAGAAATAGTGAATTATACAGCGGAGAGCTCATAGTGTGATGAAAATCTATAGATAATAGGATATCAAGAAGAAAAGGGTAATCAATAGCATCAAGGGCTATAGACAGATCAAGGATAGAGATTGTAAAAGATTATTTTGTGACTTGATCTTTTTGTTAAAGCCAATTTCTTAATATCCAAAATGCTATAAAGTTCCCATATTTTAAAACAAAATAAAATTTCATAAAAAATAACTATTATATGTTTCACTCCATCCTACAACTTCACAACTATTTGAAAAATATGTTGGTTATATCATCAGTTCTCAACTTATTAGTCTCGGAATTGGTTTATAATCTTAAAATTTTCTAAGACCCCAAAGAATTTTTGCTTGTGTGGATTTTCTCTATCAGTAATTACCATATAAAAAATAAAAACATACATTAAAGCACTTATTAATTAATTTAAAATAATGTTTATAACATGATAGCATTTTATGAAAATAACTAATTTTTAAACAAAAACAATCATGAGGAGCAGCATTATTTACATTTTTTTTTGCAAATTTCTTTGATTTTTGGTTTAATAATAATAGTAAAAATCTGGATTGTCATATCTGACATGCTGCAATATGTTGTCTTATATGAAATTTATGAAGAAAACCATACTGACATGTAGCTGGAAAGGGACAAGTAAATCACATTATAGCTTTACATTTTTAATAAGCACATTATTATGAAAACAAGTTTGTTCTTTAGGAACCTTTGGAAGGGCCTTGGCTACTCCTAGCAATCCACAGATCATATTTTGAGAACTGCTGATCTAAATGAAGTAGTTACATATTGACTAGATAAAATATGAATGCTTTGCTTATAGGATTTTAGTGAAGATCTTACCTATAGTCTTCTGACCTAAAAATCCTTCCAAAATGTTTTTCTTAAAGATTTTTAATGAGAGAAACAACTTAATCACATTTCACTTTTCTAATTCATCTAATTGTTGGATATTAATTTAATACAAAATTAAGTTCTGTCTTAAAATTCAGAGCAGAGTAAATCTAAAACCTTATATAATTAAATATAGGCATTGTTAAAAGTATGATCACCTCTTACCCCCTACATATAAATATTCACTTCTCTAGATTCACACTATTCCTTCAAGTAATCCTATATGATTTTGTCTTAACCATTCTGGTAGCCATCCCCTCTATATTCAATAGTTAATCAATATCCTTCCAAAGATATAATACATAGACCTTACAAAAATATTAAGGTGTAGTTTGATCAGACTGAAACCCAATGTAAGTACTTTCTTCCTTGTCTCAGAGACTATGGATTTCTAAATTCACATTTGATTTTACAGATGTCATTTCACTTTGATGATGTATATAGATTTTCCTGCATACTAAAAACTTCCCACTTAATGTAGGGGTCAATTCACGGTTAGCAATTTTTCCCTATCTTCTCCAGTTCAGACATGATGCTTTTTGTCAGAGAGTGGAAGCAAAATATTTGAAAGTTCTATTTTCTCTTCATTATCTATAATCATCTTCTCATCCTCCTCTTTGATCATACTCTTTCTCATGATACAGCTAAATAAAAACAATGTTATCCTTAGATTACCTTGTCATACTTAGTTCACTGTGCTTTAAATGCTCTTCTCCCGATTGGACTGTGCTAAGCATGCTTTTATGATTCTTTTGCCACCTGCCATTGAATCCATCTTCTTTTTGTGTCTTTAAAACTTTAAAAAGTTGGTCAACAAGAAAAATGTCACAGAATACTTTGTGATCTTTTTCTTGCAGTTCTCAAAGATAAGCATAAACTACAGAAACATCTATCCTGATATATCATCATTATTATATATGCCAAAGTCCATTTCATTCATAATAGAGTCAGACAGAGTGAAGACAGATTTTGTGAAAAATATCTTTGTCTTCAAAACAAATACATAGATAGGTAGATAGACATGAAATAACTTCAATGAGAAGGTGATAACAGAAATGCATACAGAAATATATAAATCATGTGTCCCCAATCTTTGGATAGTAAATCGTAAAATAATTAAAGCCCATCTCTGTAGAAGTTCAATCTAGTCAATAAAGTTGAAGTCAGAATGTTTAATCTTCATACTGCTACTATATTGATATGTAGATTTGAGTAAGTGGTCTATAAATCTCAATTCTCATATTTCTAATAATGCTCAGTATTATTGGAAAGTTCCTGGCTTTATATCTTGTCATCTTTTCTTATTAGCTTCAATGAATGGGTATCAAGCAATATTAAAAATATGCACACATGCAAAGATGTAGATGCATATATACATATTTATACATATATGTATATGCTCTTTCTCTCTCTATATATATATATATGTGTGTGTGTGCGTGTATGTGTGTGTGTGTTATTTTATTTGTCAAAATTATACAGTAAGCAATAAAGTTATTATCCCAATTCTTGCAAAGCATATTTTTAGGATTTTTCAAGGTTACTTATTGCAATCACGGATGGAACAAGAATAAAGATTGAGACACTCCTCTGGGTGCCATCATATTCAGTAAAGATCAAGAATAGCTAAAAACATCTGGAAGTATGATTAAAATTTACCTGATACAAAGCAGAGGCTTTTTATTTTCTCAGCGCCTAGTTTATTTTTTTTTTATTTAGTTTATGAAACTAATGAGGATCATGACTAATCCTTGCTTACATTTGTTTGCTTGGCAAGTTTAGATAAGCTTTTTCTAATGTCCATACTTTAAGAAAAAAAAATTTTTATTCTAAAATTCTTTTGTACCATATTGGCCTTAATACAAATCATTTAGAAGGAATACATACACATGTATATGCTCATATGTATACATACACGTACATACATCTACACACATGTATCAATATCCAAAGAGATAGATTTATAGGGTCAGAAAGGACAAATTATCTATAGACCATATCTCTATTTCATGTGCCTATTAATCTGTCTGTATCTATCTTCTATCATCTATTTGTCTATCTACCTATTTATATGTCATCAATGATAGGTGGATGATGCATGAACTTGAAGTCTGAACTATCTACTTTTAATCCTGTCTTAGACACTTATTGTCTGATTCTAAGCAAGTCACTTAAGTTTGTTTATAATTCTTTTTCTTATTGGTAAAATGAAGATATCTCACAAGTTTGTTATTGGGATCAAATGAAATAACATGTAAACTATTTTTTTTTGCAAAAATGTATTGCTAAGTAAATGCTAGTTATTACTTATCTAGTTAAATTTCTTTTCAACCTATATAATTTAGGTGTAGCATTGTTTATTTACAGTTTCTATCTATATATCTACATTCCCTTTTCTTAAAAAAAGATCTTATTTTAGATTAGTAGTACTTATGAGATGCACATGAAACACATTGTCTTTTCATTTAAATAAGAAGCAAATTTATTTGCCCAATAAAATACTTAAAAACATGTTTCTGCTAACAATATTATCTGCATAATTTCCTGAGAAATCACTTTAATTATGTGGCCTCTCTGCAGCAACTTAAGAAAAGAAAAAAAAAAAACTCTCATATACATTCAAGAATGGATTCTTGATGTGCTGCTGGTTGAATCTATAAGTTCTTTTCTTCTAAGTTACAAAGCATAATGTGAATCATCGATCAGCACACTCTCATATAACTCACCTGGCAAGCAGCTGGAATCTACATATGACTTTCTGAAATAATTTCCAGTAGCTATCTTTTTCATTTTTTGTGCCATCAGCTGCAACAGATTGTTGGCAAGGAAAAACCCAGCATATTAAATTTCTTCCAGCAGTACTTGCAGGACCAATCTTGGTTGTATTTAATTCAACATTCCACTATTTTCAGGGTCTATGATTTTATCTAAATGGACACTTCATTACATAAAGATCCTTGTGATCCCTCTACCACTTCCTATGTTGTCTTCATGAGTTGAGGTAGAGAGGAAGAGGGATGGTAGGTATAGTGAATACAACTTGCACAGAGGAAGGAAGGAAGGAAGGAAGGAAGGAAGGAAGGAAGGAAGGAAGGAAGGAAGGAAGGAAGGAAGGAAGGAAGGAAGGAAGGAAGGAAGGAAGGAAGGAAGGAAGGAAGGAAGGAAGGAAGGAAGGAAGGAAGGAAGGAAGGAAGGAAGGAAGGAAAGAAGGAAGGAAGGAAGGAAGGAAGGAAGGAAGGAAGGAAAGAGAGAAAAAGAAAAAAGAATTAAACACAACAATAAAAAAAAAAAACAAAGCTAGAGAGACAACAGACAGTTGTATAGGAATGTGTGGATCTGTAAATGCCTCACGGAGGATCAAAGCAGGGAGGATTAGACTTTTTAGGATATATGGTCCAACCTTCTCCTTTTAAAGAGGAAAAAATTGAGGGCTGCGAATGTTTTATGTGATTTGCCCAGGGTTGCCCATTTAATCTGTATTTAAGATGAGATTCAAATTGAGGTCCTTTAGCAGATATCAGAAGTATAACGAGTCAGTCTGAAGTTAAATAGACTCATTTTCATGAGTTCAAATCAGCTCTCAGACCTGTATGACTGTGGGCAAGTCATTCAACCCTGTTTGCCTCAGTTTCCTCATTTGTAAAATGAACTAGAGAAGAAAATGCCAAACCATTCAAGTAACTTTGTGAAGAAATACCCAAATGGGGTCATAAAGAAGCATTCATGACTAAAACAATTAAACAAAAACAAAGTATGTATCAGAGGTAGCATTTGAACCAGTTTTCTAATTTGAAATCTTGGATTTCTTTTATGTGTCAAGCTTCCTCTCAAACTGGGTTCACTGCAAAAGATTAGCACAAATACTCAAATTGTTTTTTTTGTTTGTTTGTTTTTTGTTTTTTAATAGAAGGTAATAATTTAAAGAGGAAAAGTATTTTATTTTATGGTATTTTTAAAGTTAGTGACTATGTGCTTGACATTCTTTAGGGTACAGTTGGGCTCTCCTGAAATTGTTCTTTCTTCATGAATATTATTATTAACAATAGCATCCTAAGCCATCTTTGCAACACATGTGGTGTGGAGATTTACAAGTAGAAAGGCGATTATATTAGAGATAATAGCTCTTGTGTTTTTCAAGAATAGATCACTGCATGACCATCTGGTCCTCCATAAGACTGTTTCTTATCATTTAGAAAATGTATAGTGCCTTCCAAATGAACTGGATTTCAGCAGTGTCTAGAAGCACTGGCATTGAAGTGACAGTCTTTTTGTTTATAATTCCTTTCTGTATTCTTTCCAATAATACATTGGAGTGAGAAATGAAATTAGAAAGACAGTCTGGTGTAGGAGAAAGAGCACTGAATTTGGGTTCAGAGAACCTAAGTTTAAATCCCAGTTCTGCTTCTTTCCTATATTTAATCATAGACAATAGCCTTCTTGGAACTCAAGCTCCTAAATACATGAAAGAAGCATTTATTAAGCATGTTTTCCTTGGTAAATATTGAGGTTACAAATAGAAAAGGAAAACCACCACTGCTCTTGAGGATCTCACATTCTCACAGCATTTTTTAGACTCTGGTTTAGGGTCCTGGACTGTCTCCTTTTGAAATCTGAGGGTGGTCAAGGTGATCAGAGCAGTCTGACTTGCCTGTCACACGATTCCTCCTATGTCTTCCTCAGAGTTTCTTGCTGCTTTGCCTGGGCAGGTTTGCCTGTATTTTAAGGGATAGATGGCTCCACAGGAGCCTCTTTTCCATGTGATGACCTCAATGGCAGGGCCAAAAGCAAGAATAATGGCTTTCTTGATGATTAAGTATGTATTAAATGCTTACTATAATTTTGAGCACTGTGCTAAGTGCTGAGAATAAAAATAAAAACCAATCTCATACAAAGTAGCAATAATGAAATAATTCAGTACTGCCTAAGAAATAGAGCAGATCTATAGAATACATTACCTAATACATAATACACAGAAGTAAGTGACTATGGTAATCTAGTATTTGATAAACCCAGAGATCCAAGCTCCTGGGGTAATACCATTTGACAAAAATTACTGGGAAAAATGAAAAGTAGTTGGGAAAAAACAAGGTTTAGTCCAACATCTAATACCATATACAAAGACAAGATCAAAATGGATAAATAAGTGACATCATAAGTAAATTATAGGAGAAGGAAAAAAAAAAAAACCACACCTGTCATATCTAAGGAGTCAATTATATAGGAATACAAGCCATTTCCCAATTGCTAAAATATCAAAGGATATTAACAGACTGTTTTCAAAATGAAGAAGTGTCAGTGGAATAATTGAGAAGTCCAAAAGAGCATGACCTGAATTTAATGAGCAAGTTAATAATTTTATGAAACTGGTAGAGATTGTTAATAGATTCAGTTATGAATATGGACATGAAGGAAGTGTTAATATAATAATCTATTATTATATGAGCTCCCAAATTTAGTATGATACATCTTATGTTCATCTCTTGTAAGTGGAGCATCCAAATTTGAACCATGTGGTATAATTCACATGCCATTTTGGATCTGTTTCTGATTGACAGACTGGCCTTATCAGTCTTCTTACACCTCCCAAAAGGGGATACATCTTTGTTACAGATGATATTAGGATATAGGATGCAATATCAGTTTTCAGTTTTGTCCACCACTGAGGAAATAACACTAAAACATATACAGATCATAACCTTTTTATATGTATCCACATTTTTTATTAGGGAACCTATTTTACCATGTAGAGGATTTGATTTGGGGAGGTAGGTGGTTTGGTGGTAAAAATCTGAGCCTGGAATCAAGAAAATTTGAATTTGTCATATGCTTATTAACTATATGAAAATGGGCAATTTACTTAATTTCTATTTGGCTCAGTTTCCTCATTTGTAAAAAAGAGATAATAATTGTTGGGGTTGTACAAATGATTTGTGGTATCATCTGAAAGAATTCAGGACTCAAACTGTCAAGTAAAGTAAAAATAAAAAGTAGAATAAAAAATTTTATTGAGATTTACATAATCAGCAGGCTCTCCTCAAGGGAGGGATATGCCTAGCAAAGCAAAACAAGTATTTATAAAAAAGAAATGGTGCTGATTATATCGCAAGATATGTATATTTTGAGGTCAGAGTAGATGTTTGCTATCATGGAACTGTGCATGTGGTTACCAGACTGTATACAGAAAATTCCATCGTGGGAATATGACTAGCATGCATGCAAAGAGTTCATCCAAATGATAGCAAAGAAAGTTAGTACATAGGTATCATATTGAGGAACATCCCTTCTGTAGTCTATGATGCAACATCTTGCTCAAGATCCTGTTGGTGGTTTTTTCTTTTATTTCTGTGCTATATCTAACCCAGATGGTGTGGTCACAGGCCATGCTGACTTGTTTGTTGCTATAGTGATTTCTCTGGGGTTTTGCTGGGAGTAACAATAAGGGTTCCATCAATAATAACACCTACATCTCAGGGCTTTTATGAGACTGAAGGAAATTAATAATTTTAAAACATTTAGGTCTTAGTCTAGCACACAGTAGTGTAATTTGGTAATTACTATTGTCATTATTGTATGCTCTGAGCCATCCTTAGACAGTTAATTTTATTGAATGTTAGAATGGTTTCAAAATGGCATCTTTATCATCACCCCTCTTGATTATTAGGGTATAATGATAAGATTTATTTTTTGATAAATCCACGATATCTTAAAAAGAGGAACTGCTCCTCTGGGCCTGTAGTTTCTTGAGTGTTCAGAGAGACTCATCTGATAAGAATATATTACTTTTAGACATAATTTTCCAACCCTTTCTTTTTTAATCTTTTATTTAATATTTTCTAGGCCTAGAGCTTTCTTCCCCCTTAAAATTTCTATGCAACCTGGGGAAAATCCCTTAATTTTGTTTGTTTGTGTATGTTTCACTCAGGATAGTATAGAAAATTAGTTCTGTGAAAGGGTTTAAAGAAAATGGTTTGGAATTACTAGGAGATGTTATACTTTTTAATAATATAGAGCAGGTTTTTTTAATCCTGCTAAATGGGAATTTACGAAGATGGCGGAGAAGAAACACACGTCTCTGTGAACGTCCTCACTCCCTCACAACCAATTAGATAAATTAAGTCTCAAAATTAGCTCAGGACTGATAGATACCACAAGGACTGGAAGCACGACTTACCAGCTGAAGAGAATCTGGAGTTTCAACAGGAGAAGGTCAGTTCCCAGGGGAGGAAGAAGAGAGACCAGCACAGACGGTGGGGTAGGGGCACACTGCGCCCGTTGCGCTGGGAGGGGCTCTGGGATCAGAGAAGCCACTGAGGTAAAGGAATCTGGCACAGGCTGTTAGCTCTTCTCTGCTAATTGTTTAGCAGTTCAGAAGAGAAAGCCAAAATATTTTAAAACTCAGATTAGATTTTCCCCGGATCCTGGAGGTGACTCAGCAGATCTCGGCACCAGGGGGTGTGGCCTCAGCTACCACCTGAGAATAGTTAAGAGATTGACAAGTGGGTGGATACGGCCCAAGGCAACACACACTGCCTAGCTTAGCTGGAGGGAGTGGAACTCAGCTCCAGGAAGTCCCAGAGAAGCGGAACCTTTGAACTAGGGACCTCGGTTTCTGGCAGACACTTCCAGTTTGAGCTCAGGGGCTTTTCACGTCACCTGCTGCAGACATCCACTCCCCACTCAGACACACAGGCTGGGCTTTGTGCTGCCATTACTGTTCAGTCTCAAATCTCAGGGAACTGCTAAAACACAGCGCCCTCGGGGCACAGCAGTGCTAGTCACCTCTGAGGCACTTCCAGGGAGGGGGTGGGGAACTCTCTCCCAGAGCTCTATCATAGCTCAGGTGCAGGAGCCGCTGCATCCATCCTGTCTGGGAGGAAGCTGGTAAAGAAGTAAATAAATAATTTCCTACCCCAGGGACAGACCCCAAAAGATTTTTTAAGTATGAGCAAAAAGCCAAGAAAAACCATAGATTCCTTCTATACAGAGAAAGAGCGGGTATCCAACCCCGAGGAAGTTAACAGCAGAGAGTCAGCAGATAACAACCTAAAGGGGAACGATCCCTGCCCCCCATCACATAACTCTCTCCTAGAAGAAACTCTTAAAAAATTAAGGGAGATTGAAGAAAAATGGGGAAAGGAAAGGGAAGCTATGATAGAGAATAACAACGTCCTGAAATTGGAGTTGGAAAAAATAAAGAATTCACAGGAGATGCAGGGAAACAAAATTTATGAATTAGAAAAGGTTAAAAAAACACAGGAAAGTAGGATTTCTGAATTGGAAACGATAAAAAAGTCTCAAGAAAATAGAATTTCTGAATTGGAAAAAGAAAATAATTCTCAAAAAAAAATTAGGGAAATGGAAAAAAATTCAATAGAGCAAAATAATTCATTTAAAAACGAAATTGGGCATTTACAAAAAGAACTAAAAACTGTGAAAGAAGAAAATAACTCCTTAAAAGTCAGGATGGAACAAATAGAAATGAATGATTCACAGAGAACCCAAGAATCAGTCAAACAAAACAAAAAAAATGAGAAGCTGGAGAACAACGTCAAATACTTACTGGGAAAATCTATAGACCTGGAAAATAGATCTAGGAGAGATAATCTGCGGATTATTGGACTTCCAGAAAACTATGACCAAAAAAAGAGCCTAGATTCTATTTTCAGGAAATTATCAAAGAGAACTGTCCAGAGATAATAGAAACAGAAGGGAAAGTAGATGTGGAAAGAATTCATCGAACTCCTTCTGAAATAGACCCTAAAAAAAGAACACCACGGAATATAGTGGCTAAGCTGCAGAATTACCACACAAAGGAGAAAATCCTGCAAGCAGCTAGAAAAAAACAATTTAAATACCAAAGTGCCACAATAAGGGTCACCCAAGATCTGGCTGCCTCCACATTAAAAGATAGAAGGGCCTGGAACCTGATATTCCGTAAGGCAAAAGATCAAGGACTGCAACCAAGAATGAACTACCCAGCTAAGTTTAGCATCTTTTTCCATGGAAGAAGATGGTCATTCAATAAAACAGAGGAATTCTATATGTTTCTAAGAAAAAAACCAGACAAACAAAAAAATTTGATCTACATCCACAAGACTGAAGAGAAACAGAAAAAGGTACACAGAACCCTTGAGAACTGTAACTCTGTTGTGGGTATATAAAAAATACTCAAGGATAATTTGATTTTACTGATATAAAAGAAAAAAAGGGGGGTGTAGTAAAGGGAAGGAGGTCGGTTCAGAAAAAGGGGAAGGAGTGATAAAAAGAGGGAAACTACATCCCAGGAAGAGACATAGAAAATACACCATATCTGAGGGAACTTAGTGAAGGGGAGAATCATTGTGTGAATCTTACTCTAATCAGGAGAGGCTCAAAGAGTAAATAATTAACATATTTGTTTTTCAGAGAATTTTCTTTCACCTCATTAAAAGGGGGGAGAGGAAAAGGGAAAAGGAAAAGGAGAATAAGTGAAGGGACTTGGAGGGAGGGGGGAGGGATCCTAAAAAAAAAAAAAAAAAAAAAGAGGGAGGGTTGCACATCACAAGGGAGGTCTGTAAATTAAATATCGGGGAGGGGGATCAGGGGGGTCAAGGGAAAAAAGCATAATCTGGGGATAATACAATGGCAGGAAATACAGAATTAGTAATTTTAACTGTAAATGTAAATGGGATGAACGATCCCATCAAACGGAGACGGATAGCAGATTGGATCAAAAAGCAGAACCCTACAATATGTTGTC
The DNA here is from genome assembly GCF_048593235.1 of Sminthopsis crassicaudata. Taxonomy (NCBI): domain Eukaryota; kingdom Metazoa; phylum Chordata; class Mammalia; order Dasyuromorphia; family Dasyuridae; genus Sminthopsis; species Sminthopsis crassicaudata. The sequence goes on along the minus strand of NC_133619.1, from coordinate 289,073,579 downwards.
TACAGGAAACACACTTAAAGCAGGGAGATACATACAGAATAAAGGTAAAAGGTTGGAGCAGAATCTATTATGCTTCAGGTAAAGCCAAAAAAGCAGGGGTAGCTATCCTTATCTCAGATCAAGCAAAAGCAGAAGTAGATCTCGTTAAAAAAGATAAGGAAGGAAACTATATCCTGCTGAAAGGTAGCATAAATAATGAAGCCATATCAATACTAAACATATATGCACCAAGTGGTATAGCATCTAACTTTCTAAAGGAAAAGTTAAGAGAACTGCAAGAAGAAATAGACAGTAAAACTATAATAGTGGGAGATCTCAACCTTGCACTCTCAGATTTAGACAAATCAAACCACAAAACAAACAAGAAAGAAATTAAAAAAGTAAATAGAACATTAGAAAAACTAGGTATGATAGACCTTTGGAGAAAACTGAATGGCAATAGGAAGGAATATACTTTCTTCTCAGCAGTTCATGGATCCTATACAAAAATTGACCATATATTAGGACATAAAGATCTCAAAATTAAATGTAGGAAGGCAGAAATAATAAATGCCTTCTTCTCAGATCACAATGCAATAAAAGCTACATTCAGTAAAAAGTTAGGGGTAAATAGACCAAAAAGTAATTGGAAACTAAATAATCTCATCTTAAAGAATGACTGGGTGAAAGAGCAAATTATAGAAACAATTAACAATTTCACCCAAGATAATGACAATGATGAGACATCATATCAAAATCTTTGGGATGCAGCTAAAGCAGTAATAAGGGGAAATTTTATATCTAAATGGGAATTTACCTGGAAGAAAAGGAATCCTTTTACTGAATGACTCAGGAGAAAAAGTCCCTTAAATGAACCAAAGTTTTATATTATCAATCTCATTGGGTTCCTGTGATGAGAAGGAAGTTAGAGAAGACAGAGTGGTAATGGTATGTGTTTAGTCCTGATATCAACTCGGACCCTAAGATAGTTGCATATAAAACATTAAGAAAATTTTTCCTTTCTTAATTCAGATGATCTAGTTCTGTGATAGATTACCGTGATAGCATTAGATAGAGCAGCAACTGTGGTGTATACTTGTAGCTTTTTCATTGCTGATTCTTGTTGGGACTATTCTACTTTTTCTTTTCCCTTTTAAACTGTCCCTCAACTTATTAGATTTTGAATTATTTGTTTGACTTTCTTGACTCTGATGCACAAAAAGTACTGCCTATATGAGATCCATGCTTTGGAGGTTTAGGTTTGATTCCCATTTTTTTTTTTTTTTTGGTGATATGTTCTGATTTTGCATTGCTTATTGTCATAGTGAATGTGGACACAAAGGATAGTAGAATTTTATTTGAATTTAAGTAAGAGTTGTATCTTTTAAAATCTTATTAGAAAGTATATTATACTATTAGATGTTATGTTTTTGTTCAATTGTTATTATATTATTGTATATTTTTGTTCAGTTTTATATTCTATAATGATCTCAATGCATTTATTACTTACTAAATCTGAATTTTGTAAACTTGACTGATCAAGTGCAGGCCAGTAAGGCTACCTTTTTGCTTCATCTTATAGATGCTCTAAATTAGGAGATAATTACTGCTTCCACTTATTTTGTATTTGACACTGTCAGGGCATTCTATATATATTCCAAAGGATGAGAAGTGATAGAAAAACAAAAGTCTAAAGGTACTCATATTAATCTCAGTGCACACTGATAGAGTTTAAACTAAAAAGTTGTGGTGATAGAATATTGAGTCTTAAATAGTAGGGGACCATAAATACAGAAAATATCTGTCTCCTTGGTTATCTGTCTATCTGTTCATCTGGGTCTACCTATCATCATCATCATCATCATCATCATCATCATCATCATCATCATCATAACCATCATCTATCTATATTTGTATATTATATATAACTTAGATTTTTTCAGTTTAAAAGTATTTAGTAAACAGGCATCAATTTAAATGAATAGAAAATATCTTTTTAAAATTTCCCAAGCCTTAGCAATTTTTCCTCTTAGATTTATTTTATTAATTCATGAATACTTTGGGCATAGTGTATCTCAATTGAAAGTAAACTTCCTGAGTTTGCTTATAAGGGCTTGTTGTGGTGGCTGTGTTTGTTCCTCTTTTCTTTGTATTTAGCACAATGCATTTGGGAGTTTTAGGTGTTTAATATGTGTTTTTAAAATCGAATTCAGTTCTTGAATTCACTAGGCATACTCAACTATGACTGCATTTGATAAAGATAGGAGATACATCAAGTAACAGCACATTTTAGAGAATTATTCAGGCAGAGAATAAATTGTTTTATATCAAAATTCATTTGATTATTTAAATTATTAATTTTGTTAATTATTAATTTTGTTATTATTTTTATGATTTTTGATAATTATTGCTAATAATTCAAATTATTGCCTTTTGCTTTGAGATCGTATTAATTTCCAAATAAAATAGGTAAAATTTTAATCCAGAAAACTATAATATGAAAAACCAACTTTGACATTTTAGGCAATATTCTATATGCATAATTCTTCATATATGCAAAAAAGGAATGAGGTTTATTTATCCATTTCTTCTTGAGGTTCCCAGTTTCACCATTATAATTAAATTATCATAATATGTTTAGCAACTGCCTGGTAAAATGGCCATCTACTTTCTAGTATTTTTGCAATTACTTATCTTTATTTTACCCTGCCTAACAGTGAGATCACTGGATCAAAGGATAAAGACATTTTATTTGTTTTCAGAGACCAGTGCCAAATTATCTTACAAAATGTTTGAACCAATTCACAGTTCCATAGCATTGTAATAATGTAATTGTTTTTCCACAATCTTTTCACTTTCAAACATTTCCATCTTTTATCATTTTTGCCAATTTGATGATTGTAAGAAGTTTTGGTGTATATTTCTCTTATTAGTTAAATGAGATTATTAGTAATTGTTAATAATTATTTGTTAATAGACTTCAGTTCTTTATACATTGGAGAAGGGGTTTTGGATTTACTTAACAGTTTTTCCCTAATACCTATTTTGTACAATAATTGTAGCTTCCTTTCTTATTTTAGTTTCATTTATATTGTTTATGCAAAAGATTTTTTTTAATTTGGTATAGTCAAGATTATTTTATCTGTAGAATATATTTATTCAAATATCATAATGAAAAAGAATGTCTCCTATATATAAATGTTCAAGAGTACACACTCCCACTCATTTCCAATCTAAGGGGCATAATTGGGGAAAACATGTGGAGCTAATATGTATAGCCTGACCAGTTTATTCTTTAAGTTCTCAGCCCAACTGTAATCCCTTTCTGACTCCTGTGCTGTTGCTTTCTCCTTTTCTACTGAAAGCAATAATGCCAACTGTTAGTATGGTAATGTTATTGATCTGTGAGCTGTGCTACAAGCTGCTACTCTCCTCTGCTAGGCTAGTCTCTTTGCTATATTGCCATCTGCTAGTTTTCTCTGCTTAACTATTTTCAGTTAGTTTTTCATTGCCATCTGTTGAATTACAGTTGCTCTGTGGCTTCTTTTCCAGCTTCTTACAACCACTTGCATCCTATCCTATTCTTATTCTATATGCCATTTAGCTTTCCTTAGTCTATATAGCATCAAGGAATATTTCAGCTCTTTTTGTGATTCATGACCTCAGCCACACTCAGGTACCAAAAAAAAAAAAAAAAAAGCCTTTGCTTTTACCTGAGCTGTGGCTCCCTGATCTTACTACTATTTAAGTTATTGGGGGCACATTGCTTACAACTCCTATCAGATCCCTAGAATGGGGACCATTAACATTTTTATGATTGCCATAGAACCATTTTTTGTTGGTAGTGATAATTGTTCATTTTTGAAGAAGACCATTGAAATCAAGAAATAGTGCTTTGACTTGCATTGAGCTGAATTTAAGTGAGGCAAAGTTGTTCAAAGTCATCAGCCTCACATTTCTCTTTCTGAATCACTGAAGTCCAATGGCAGGACAAAAGTTAATGGCCCAAGATCCACTGGATTCCTTTGGTGTATCTTTCTAGTAAACAATTCCAGGCTAGCTCCCTTGAAATAGCAAAAGGGAAGCACTGGAGCTATCTAGATTCAGAAGTAGCCTCAGGTCTAGCTATGGGAACTTTCATAGCCTAGGTAGTTTGAATCAGGAATCTGAATTTGGGGAGACTGAGGGAGCTTCTCCATGATAAATGGCAGGTTCAGCTCTGCTGCTAAGGCATGATCCTAGGCTAGAAGGAACCAATACATTTGGTGAGTGCAGAAGCAGTGGGTATGGAAGATATTGCTGCTGGTACTTGCAAGAAGGCAGAGTTTTTGGATTAGGGTTCCAGGTAAGAAAGGAGAGCTGAAATAAAATCATGAACATCATTCCCTCTCACCCAGGATTAGAGGTGGGTACCCAACCATATAAAGTTATTATAGGAATAGGCAAAACTGGGTTTCATTTTCAGAGGAAGACATGGAAGTTAAAAAAAACCCTTTCTTACTCCAAAGGATAATATTAAATGGCTACTTTCCTAGAAAGAATATATGAAGGAACTAAATGAAGAGTTTAAAAATTGAATGAGAGAGATTTAGGACAAACTAGAAAACTAAAGTAAAATTAGAACTATCCAAGAAAAATAAGATTATAAAAAGAAAGTCAATCAACTAGAAGAGGAGAGCCAGAGTATTAAAGAAGAAAATAATTCTCTTAAAACTAATAAATAATAAAAGAAAAAATGGAGAAAGAAAAAATAGGAGAATGTGAAACATAAGAAAATCAAAAGATCTAGAGAACAGATAAGAAAAGAAAAACAAAAGAATAATTGGACCACCTGAAACTGACCAAAAAACAGAACCTGGGAACAGCAATGCAAGATATAAATATAACTATCTTTAAGTGATAGAATACAAGGGGGAAGTAGAAATAGCAAAAAATCTTCCCACCAATCTCAAAGAGGTCCCACAAGAACGATACATAGGAATATTATTGCCAAATTTCAAAACCCCCAGATCAAAGACAAAATTTTACAAGAAACCAACAAATTCAAATACACTACAGCTACAATTAGAAGTGAGTTTACAGGCTTTATCAGCAGCTAAAAGAGAAGCCCACAGTTCCTGGAATATTGCAAATAGTCAAAAGAAATGATATTCATGAATGTCCTTTTTTTCTTCTTTACTTTCTTGAAAATTGTTATTTGGTTCTCAGCTGCACCCCTTATTTACTTTATTACTCTTTTTCCTTTTTCATCCCCATCAACACCCTCAAGCAAGCTGCAGTTAAGAAAAGATATATTTATGTATACACATGGAATTATATATTACATACATATATATACACACCCCACATACACATACATCTTTTATGTTCATGCTGTTTAATTAAATTCTGCTCTATAACTTGTTTGGCTATTACTTAAACCTCTCTCCACCCAAGGATCCCCACTTTGTCTTATTCCTTCACTCTTTGCTTCCCCATCTGCTCATCCCTTCCCCTTTATGCATTTTTTTTAAATTTAGATTTTGGAAAATGTTATTCCACTCATGGTATATATGTAATGTTTCTTGTTAAGCTCATTCCTGATGTGAATAGGTTTTCAAAACTATGAGCCCAACTCTTCCCTCTATTGTCTCTGTATCTATTCTTCCTCTGCATTTCATCTGCCTATCTTTCTATTGAGCTAACCTATAGTTGATATGAATCTTAAACATATATTTCCCATGTTTAAAACAAACCAAACCAAAACAATTTATCCATGTTTAAAGCATTTTTTTTCATGTTAAGTTCCTTAAAATTAATCTTCACTATTGGGTTTTATGTGTTAAATTTTTCTGCTAAGTTCAGGTTTGGTTGATAGGAAGTCTTGAAAATCTGCAAGGTTGTTGAAAGTTCATTTTTTTTCTCATTCAAAATTATAAATATTTTTTTCTGAATATAATGTTTTCAGCTGGAGATATAATTTTTGTTTGTTTGTTTGTTTGTTTGTTGTTTTGTTTTTATTGTAGGTAGATATGAATCCAGGACCTGTGCTCTTTTGTTGTAGCTGCTATTAAGTCTTGTATAATTCTAATTGTAGGTACAGGATATTTGAATTGTTTTTTCTTTGTTTCTTGAAAAATATTCTCTTTGATCTGGGGGTTTTGAAACTTGGCAATAATATTCCGATGTTTTTCCCATACAACATCTCTTTGTGGTGGTGATTGATGGATTTTTTTCTTTTCTACTTTCCTTCATATTCTATCACTCCAGGACAATTTTCTTGGATTATTTCCTGCATTATTGTGTCAAGGTTCCTTTTTTGGTCAGAACTTTCTGGCAGTCCTATAAGTCTTATGTTCTCTCTTCTTGATCTGTTCTCTAGATTTGCCATTTTTCATATAAGATATTTCATATTCTGTCCTTTTTTATCATTCTTTATAATTTATTTTATTATTGCTTGGTCTTTCATAGATTCACTGGATTTCCCTTGCCCAATTCTAATTTTCAAAAAATTATTTTCATCTTTGAGACTTTGTACCTCTTTTTCTAATTGGTTAACTCTTTTTTTCATAATCTTGCTTTTCTTGAATAGGGTTTTCTTTTTAGATTTTTCTCAATACCTCTCATTTGATTTTTAAATTCTTTTTTGAGTTCTTCTATAAATTCTCCTGGTTAAGGAGCTGTTTCACATTACTACTTAGAGATGAAACTTTTTTTGTAAGTTAAATATCCTTCTTTGAAGATGAATACAGGTTAATTCTTCAGTCGAGGGTATTTTTTCAGATCAGTTATATCAAGAGGACCCCTGTTCTGTCACAAATTTGCTTGAATTTTCAGCAGTTTATATTAGCCCTGAGGTACAAAATTGTTCTCTTTGTGAGGGAAATCCAGAGATCTTGAAATTTACCAATTTACTCCTCTATATTCTCACAATCCTCCCTCTAGTAGAATTTATTAAGAAAAAAAAGTAGATCACAATGCAATAAAAATTATATTCATTAAAAGGCCAGGTGTAAATAGACCAAAAAGAAATTGGAAAGTAAATAATCTCATCTTAAAGAATGAATGGGTGAAACAGCAAATCATAGACACAACCAATAATTTCATCCAAGAGAATGACAATAATGAGACAACATATAAAATTTTGTGAGATGCAACCAAAGCAGCAATAAGGGGAAATTTTATATCTTTAGATGTTACTTGCATAAGATAGAGAAAGAAAAGATCAATGAATTGGACTTTCAACTAAAAAAGCTAGAAAAAAGAACAAATTAAAAATCCTCAATCAAATACCAAACTTGAAATTCTAAAAATAAAAGGAGAGATTAATGAAATTGAAAGTAAAAAAAACCCAACAACTATTGAATTAATGAACAAAACTAAGAGTGGGTTTTATGAAAAACCCAACAAAACAGATAAATCTTTAGTAAATTTGATTAGAAAAAGGAAAGAGAAAAATCAAATTGTTAGTCTCAAAAATGAAAAAGGAGAATTTTCCACTAATAAAGAGGAAATTAGAGCAATGATTAGGAGTTATTTTACCCAATTTTATGCCAGTAAATTTGATAACCTAATTGAAATGGAGGATACCTACAAAAATATAGATTGTCCAGATTTACACAAACAAAACTAATGCATACAAGATTAGAAGAGAAGCAATAAACTGGGAAAACATATTTACATTCAAAGATTCTGATAAAGGCCTCATTTCTAAAATAGACTATTTCTAAAATATAAGAATTGACTCAAATTTATAAGAAGTCAAGCCATTTCCCAATTGATAAATGGCCAAAAGATATGAACAGGCAATTTTCAGATGAAGAAATTGAAACTATTTTTAGTCATATGAAAAGGTGCTCCAAATTACTATTGATCAGACAAACGCAAATTAAAACAACTCTGAGATATCACCATACACCTTTCAGATTGGCTAAAATGGCAGGAAAAGATAATGACAAATGTTGCAGTGAATATGAGAAAATTGGGATACTGATACATTGTTGTGGAACTGTGAATGGATCCAAACTTTCAGAAGAGTAATTTGGAACTATGCTCAAAAAGTTATCAAATTGTGCATTACCTTTGATCCTGCAGTGTTTCTTTTGGGCTTATATCCCAAAGAGATCTTAAAGGAGGGAAAGGGACCCATGTGTGCAAAAATGTTTGTGGCAGCCCTTTTTGTAATGGCAAAACAGTAGAAACTGAGTAGATGCCCATCAATTGGAGAATGGCTGAATAAATTACAGTACATGAATGTTATGGAATATTTTTGTCCTGTAAGAAATAACTAGCAGGATGATTTCAGACAGGCCTGGAGAAACTTACATGAACTGATGCTAAGTGAAATTGATAGAATTAGGAGATCATTATACATGACAACAAGAAGACTATACAATGATCAATACTGATGCACATGGCTCTCTTCAACAATTAGATGATTCAAACCAAATCCAGTTGTTTAGAGAAGAAGAGAGCCATCTCCACTCAGAGAGAGGACCGTGGGAACTCAGTATGGACCACAACCTAGCATTCTTACTTTTTCTGTTGTTATTTGCTTGCATTTTTTTCCCCAGTTTTTTGCTTCCTTCTTGATCAGATTTTTCTTATGCAATAAGATAACTGTATGTCTATATATATATATATATATATATATATATATATATATATGATTTAACATATATTTTAACATATTTAACATGTATTGGACTATCTGCCATCTGAGGAAGGGGTGGGGGACAGAGGGGATAATTTGGAACAGAAGGCTTTTCAAGGGTCAATGTTGAAAAATCACCCATGCATATGTTTATATGTTTTATAAATAAAAAGCTTTAACAACAACAACAACAACAAAAAGACCTCCAAAAAACAAGAAAAAAAAGTAGAGCTAGTAATCATTGATCTCAAAGTCCAACTTAAAGATTCAATCAAGAGAAAAATCTTTATCATATGTAAGCTATATTTCTATTGTTTTAGGTGCTTGTGTATGTCTATGTGTCTATGCAAATGTGGAAGGGATATGTTTGCATGTGTATAGTTTTATGTATCTGTGTGTGAATGTATATGTGTGTGCGTGTGCACACACATATTCACATACATATAAACAATATAGATACAGATATAAATATAGAAATACATGTAGATATATATTTAGTTATAGATCTGGACTTAACTGTAGCTCTTTGAGGGAGGTGAGGGGATGGAAGGGGAAAAAATTAAGTAAAAAGTGTACAGCAGAGAACAAAAGTATAACCTACATGGAAGCAAAGAAAAGATGGTCATTCATGAATATGATGTCTTCTATTATTAAATATGTTTTCTTGAAATGGAAATTCATTGTTGCATATTTTGAATCCTTTTTGATGTTCTACTGGGCACGTGACAAATTTTTTGTTTTGTTTTGATTTACCTTTTTGTTTTTTGCTTTGTTTTTTCTTAATTTGTAATTAATTTTAAATAAATAAATATTTTTAAAGTTTTGAGTTCCAAATTTTATTCTTTCTTCCCTCTCTACCCTTCTTCCTCCCTTCGTTATATTTGCACATTTATATAAAGCATTTCCATGTTTGTCATTCGACTCAAAAGAAAATATTAGCCACTCTGATATGTGTGATGTGGTAAATGTGTGATGACCTGTGTTCTTTTAAATTTGACTCAATTCTCTATATATTTGAAAAATGAGATCTTTATAAGAGATATTTCTTTCAAATTTTTCTACTTTCCTTATAATTTTGTTTGCATTGCTTGTGTTTGTGCAAAAACTTTTTAAAATTTATATAGTCAAAAGTATTTGCTTTGTATATTGTAATGCTCTCTATAACGTCTTCATCCTGAATTCTTCCCTTATCCATAAATCTGACAAACTATCCCATTATTTATTAATTTTCTTATTGTATGAAGTGTGTACATATTTTGACTTTATTTTGGCATACAGTATGAGATGTTTTTCTATACCTGTTTTCTAGGTTTTTCAGCATTTTTGTTCAAATAATGAGTTTTGTTCCAAAACACTTTAATTTTTTAAAATTTTATCATATATTGTATTATTGCAATAATTTACTGTTATCTAATTTGTATCTGATTAATTCTACTGATTCACTACTCTGTTTCTTAACCAGTACCAGATTATTTTGATAAGTATCCCTTTATAATACAGTTTGAGACTTGGTATGAGAAGAGCACCTTCTTTTGTATTTTTTTTTCATTAATTCCCTTTATATCCTAAAACTTTTGTTCTTCTAGATAAATTTTAATTCTAATTCTAATAATAGAATTTTATAGTTTCATTGGTATGAAACTGAATAAATAGATTAATTTATGTAGAATTTTCCTTTTTATTATATTGGTTTGGCCTAACTATGAGCAATTAATATTTTTCCAATAGTTTGGATCTGAATCTTTGTGCAAAATGTATTATTATGATTGTGTTCATATGATATCATGATTTCTACTCTTTTTTTGGTCATACTTTAGCTGAAACATAAAGAATTCTGTTACAGCCACTGCATATACTTTTCTCCTTCAAATATGCTTCATGCATTCAGCATATTAGAGGATTCTTGTTTTTAAACCATTTTGCTGATTCCATTTATAAATGAGTTCATCCCATTCCCATTTATAGTTTCATAATTAAGTATGTGTTTCACTTCATGCTTTTTTTTTACTTGTTTATCCCTTGTTCTCTCTTACCTCATTTTCTCTCTCCTCATAAGTATCTTACTTCCAATATTGCTTTTCCCAATATACACTCCCTTTTATCAGTTCTCCCTCATCCTTCTATTATTTCCTTAACTTTTTATTCCCTATAGGATAAAATAGATTTGTATATTGAAGTGAGTATGTTTGTTATGCCCTTCTTGATCCAGTTTTGATGATCCAGCCCACCATAGTGCTATATAGTTTCTTTCCATTTATAATAGCTTTTTCCTGCCTCTTTTATGTGGGATAATTTACTATTCAATTACCCATCTTTTATAGCGCAATTTTTGGGAGGATATCATCCTATGAAAATTATGTATTCATGCCCTTTTAGTGTCTTCTATAGTAAAAAAGTTGTTAAAATTATAAATATTATATTGCCACACATAAATATAAATAGTTTAACCTTATTGAGTTGTTTTCTATTTCTTGTTTCCTTTTTACCTTTATATGCTTCCTTTGATTCTTGTAGTATGAAGTCAAAATTTTTATTCAGCTCTGTTTTTTAATTAGAAATGCTTGAAAGTCTTCTATTTCATTAAATATCGATTTCTACTCTGCAAGACTATATTCGGGTTTGTTTGTTTGTTTTTCTGGATAACTGATTCTTACTTATAATTTTAACTTCTTTGCATTTCAATATGTCATATTCCAAGCACTCTGATTCTGTAAGGTGGAAGCTGCCTAATTCTGTGTAACCCTGTATGCAACTCCATGATATTTGAGTTTAATTTCTTTTAGATTGTTTATAATACTTTCTCCTTGTTCTATGAGCTCTGGAATTTGGCTACAATATTCCTGGGGGTTTTCATTTGATCTTCTCTTTCATGTGGTGATTAGTATAATTCGTTCACTTTCAATTTTCCCCTCTACTTCTAATATATCAGGGCAGCTTTTTCATAATTACTTGAAATGTGTTATCTATATTTATTATTATTATTATTATTACTAGCAGTTACTCCAATAATTCTTATAATAATTCCTTGTGTATCTATTTTCTAGGTTACTTATTCCTCTTGGATCTATTTTCTAAGTCAGTTGTTTTTCCAACAAAAAAATTTATCTTTTCTTTTCTTTTTTAATTTTTGATTTTGTTTTATTATATCTTAATGAATTATAGAATTGTTAGTTTTTGCATGTTCAATTCTATTTTTAAGAAATTACTTTTATTTTTTTTGGCAGCCTTACATATAGTCATTTTAACACTATTACCCTTTTCTAGGTTTATAATTTGATCTTCTTGTCACCATAGTAAACTTCTATAATCAAGCTCTTTTATATTTTATTTTTTGCTCCTTTTCTTCTTTTTTTGTAATTTTCCAGGGCTTTCTGTGAAGGGTAGGCTTTCCATCTTTCTAGGTTTATAATTTGATCTTCTTGTCACCATAGTAAACTTCTATAATCAAGCTCTTTTATATTTTATTTTTTGCTCCTTTTCTTCTTTTTTTGTAATTTTCCAGGGCTTTCTGTGAAGGGTAGGCTTTCCAACTTGGGCATGGAGGGATTAGAGAGTGCTTCCATAAGATGTAATGTTTCACTACTGGCCTGCTCCAGAGGCTAGGACCTTGATACTGGGTTATTGTGGAAACAGCCTCTCTGCTAGCAGGCCTTGTAGGAATAAGTTTGTCTGATATCCCCATGGGATTGGGTCCTGTAGAGAGCTGGAGCTCTGAAAAGGTGTATTTGAATCAAGGACAGCAGAGTGCTTATAGTTAAGCACCTACTCCGTGTGAGATAATGGTTATCTAAACATCTACTTAATATGATGGTGATGCAATGGGGAGTAGGCACATACTCAGTTGTTGTAGTGATATGATCATACTGAGGTATTTAAGAGAGAGACTCTCAGACACAGAAAGCCAGTATCCCTCAGCCACAGACACAGAAGCCTCTCAACCACAGAATCTGAAGAATCTCAATTACAGACACAGAGAAGCCTTGGGACTTCATATTTGACCATGCATCCTCATGAATCTCCTTCCTCCACTAAGACCAAGGACTCAGGCTGATCCTGAGCCTCCAGAGAGCTAGTTCAGATATTATATTTTGGCATCCAATATGGGGACCCCAAAATGCAGGGCCTTTAAAGTCGGGCACAAATCAATTCAACTGACAAAATCATAAGCTCAGTAGAGAAGTCCCTGTGACCTGGAAATAGGGTGAGTATAAAAATAGACAAGCAGGAAACTGGTAAGAGCCAAACTAGTCACTTTCATGTTTTAGCTGAAATGAGGCAAATACTAAGAAAAGAGCCTTCCCCCACTCCAAGGGAAGTATGTAGAATGCATAGTTAGGTTAATAAAGAAGCAAGGTTTGTTGGTAACTTAGATCTTAAATATCACTGGACTCAAATATATTAGAGTGCACATTTCCCTGGCTCTCTAAGGAAGAAAAAATAAAGCCATATATGTGGGAATTCGTGGGAGAGCAACTAACTGAAAATAATGAAACTATGGGTCCTTATTCAATTCCGGAGGAAACATTCCTTATGTACAATATAATACAATTGGCTTTAAAGAATCCTACCGCCCCTGCAGCAGCTCTGTCCACCCTTATGACATGATTTCAAAAGGCACTAATTAAAGTTGAAGAGAAAGGACAGGATACATCTGATTTGAGAATAGAAATACATGCTGTGATTGAAGAGTTTGACTCTTCAGGTCGAGAAAAAAGAAGATACACTCCTTTTAATCTGGAAATTATCAAAGATCTGGAAAAGACTTGCACTTTTTATTGTTCTACATTGTCTTATGTTACGATGTTATTAGAGAATTTGTTTTTTGTACTTTTAACCCATAATGATTGGAAATATATCAAGGACATGTTTAGAACCTGGACAAAATTTGTTGTGGCTTTCAGAGTATGATGAACTCTAGAATACAAGCCCAACAAATTGGCAATGTGGAGTTAAAATACCATTGACCAGCTAACAAGTGTAGGTCCTTATGCAGACACTTTAGTGCAGATTAATTACCTTTTGACAGCATATGAGTAAATTGCTTGTGTTACTATCAAAGCATGGGACACCCTCCCAGGAACAAAAGATAGAGGGAAAGCCTTCACAAAAATTACACAAAGTCCAAATGAACCCTTTGCTGATTTCAGGAGACATCTGCAGACAGCTGTCATATGAACTATTGGTGAAAATGCAGCAACAGACATTTTAATAAGACAATTTGCTAAGGAAAATGTTAATGATGTTTGTAGAAGAATTATACTATGACTACACAAATGTTCCTTAGATGAAATCATAAGACACTATATGCCACGGTGGGCATAAATATCTTTTATACCCAAGCTATGATGCAGACTTTTCAAGATCTGAACTAGGGAAGACAGGATTTTTTTGGCAAAGGACATTCAGAGTGACTCATCAGTGCTTTCAGTGTGGTAAAGTAGGGCATTTGAAAGCTCAATGTTGGCATAAAGATAGAGTAAAAAAACAAGGTGGGAGAATAAAACCCAAAACCCCAAGTCCAAAATGCAACAAAAGCTTCCATTGGGCATCAGAATGGAGATTGATTCAAGGAAAGGAAAAATGGGGCTGGGCTCCAGGCCCCCAGGCAAGAAACACTTGGGGCATGATGCCACCAATATTACACCCAGAGAGTCATTAGAAGTTATTACTCTAATATGATCAATCAGCTGAGATTGTTATAGAAACAGGGTTTCTATGTTTATAATTCCCAGGGTCAAGGCTTCATTGCTGGCCATCCCTGGGGCAAAATTTCACTACTGACTAGCAATGGAGTCAAGACATTGGTGAATTGTCTCAGGTTCACACCCCTGTTTCAAGATTTTAGGACAACAGTTACTCAGGGTAGTTTGTAGGTTTTCAGATAAGAATCTTTGCCTTAGCTATTTATTTTGGTTCATATGAATCATCTTAAATGTCATTTAATATTGCAGAGGTAGAGAGTAGCTGATGAACTTTTATTTAATTTTACATAACTACCAATCTTCTTGTTCTCCTAGCATTTGAAATACTCCATAATTCAAACATCATTTTTGAACTATTTTTTTTTTTTCTTATTTCTCCCACATGACTCCTTCTATTCCATCCATTACCAATTCCAATTTTCTGGTTCTACCTCCATTCCTACTTTTATGGTTTTGCTCTTATTTTACTAATTTCTGAAATACTCTTCTTCCTACTCATTCCTCCTGGAGGAATGTAATCCATTCTTCAAGATCAAACTTAAGTTCTACCTCTTCATGAAATTTCCTGTTCCTTTGGTCTGCAATTATCACTTTTTCTCTGAATTTTTATGTAATTAGTGTGTATCATATATTCTAAAGCTTGATTACAAAACATAGTATTTTAAAATATATATCATATAAACGTATATACATACAAAAACACACCATATATGTATGTATATATATATATTTATGTATATATACATATATATGTGTGTGTGTATGTATATATATATATATGTATGTATGTGTGCGTATATATATTTTTTCTTCAAATAGATGATACATTTTTAAGGACAGTATCTTTGAATTCCTTTTATATTCTACAACACCTATTTCCATAACAATTATTATACAACATGTACTAACTGAATTATTGTTTACTTAACAACTCCAACAAGCTACATCTTTATATAGGATCAATGATTAGATGGTGAAGAATTCCGTTTATAATTTGAAATCTTTCATCAATAAATTTGTAATTAATTACAAAGCCATATTCCTCTAGTATTAATTTTTTTTTTTCATTTCCTTAATTATTCACCTATAGTGGTTTCCTAGTTCCTGTCAGAAGTCCAAACAATTTATATTATGAAACATGCTGCTTCTTAGCCATGTCTCTGGTTGTATACTTTTAAATTCATTCATTGAGGAAGATACTTTAATTTCACGTTCTGCAGATTTAAACTAAATCTGACTGCTCTGAGTCAATTAAAATTAAAGTTGTTTTAGAATAGAAGGTTCACCAGCAATTCAAATTCAAGCAAATCAAATCTCCTAGGATTCCTTTAATAATCCAAGCTTGTCATTCCATTGAACTGTCATATTAACATTATACTTTCAAAAATTGGGAATACAAATATTATGTTATGTCACTATTTTTATCTATAAAACGAGGGAATTAAGTGATCTTCAAGTTTACTTGCAGATTTAAAATTCTTAGTCTATTTTTTTTTCCACTGACACTAAACTACAATGGAAAATCATATTCCAGTAACATTACAGAAAAGCAAGTGTTTCCTATTCAACTTAATGTTCTCAGTTCTAGAAATAGTGATTGAACTCATAATGGACACATTGTGGTTTCAAGGTTCTTTCATATATAATACTTCATTCTCACAGCTCTTTGAGATATGTTGTACAATGGTATGTCAATATGACAATGAATTCGATTTCTTTTATATAGGAATTTCCAGAAATCTCTTACGCTTTGGGAATCACAAAATATTTAATGCTTAGATATGGTTCTCAAAGTTTCCTGGGGCTCAAAACAATCAAGGGATTCATCCATGACTAATGAATAGTCAAGGCAGATTTTAATCTGACTCTTTCTTGCACCATGTCAAATGTGCTGCTCTGTACGAGGATTAATTTTTTTTTATTTTAAAAGATGTATATTCTGAGATTCAAAATGGATCATTTTAAACATTTACTGTGAAATTTTAGTTCAGACCTTTGAATTTAAAGTTCTATGCTCTTTTTACCACTGCACACTTTGTCTGTATATTTGATAGTTGCTAAATAAACCAGAAAAATAATAAGGATTTCTTGGTAATCCATATTTCAGTTTTGAAAGCAAAGAGATATCCTTAGGTATCAAGGGATCAGAAATAGAACATTATTGGAATTAAAAAAAGACAAAGATATGTAAGTAGAAAACAACGAAATACAGAAACCATTTTCTTAAAATAATCAAACCTTCAGGATCCAGAAAGAATTAATGAATATTTCCAATGTGTAAATCCTGGAATAAGAAGGTGACCTAAAAATGCTTTAGTCATTTTTTTTATTATAGGGCATGTTCACATTTACATTTAAGCTGAACTTTCTGAGAAAATGCCTGAGAAGTTTAAATGAGATGTCAGGTTACTGGTGCAAACTTGGCATATTCTCATTTAATTAACAAGTGAAAACTAA
Organism: Sminthopsis crassicaudata; assembly: GCF_048593235.1. Lineage (NCBI taxonomy): Eukaryota > Metazoa > Chordata > Mammalia > Dasyuromorphia > Dasyuridae > Sminthopsis > Sminthopsis crassicaudata. The sequence goes on along the minus strand of NC_133619.1, from coordinate 289,056,809 downwards.
CCTTGACAGGGTTTTAGGAATAATATTTTCTCAAGTATGAAATATTTCTGATCAATTTCAGCAAAAGAATATAAATGATCTTATTTTCCTTAATAATGAAATACACAGCTTTTCTTTGAATCATTTTCTATTGATATTATAACATAATATAGATGGATGGTATCTTGAATTCCACTTGTCCTTGAATTTGATATCTTCCAGGGCAATTGCTCAGAAGGAAAGATTGTGCAATATTTTCTTTTTAATCAGCATCTTTTAGAATTCTTTACATTTATGTAGCTCTATATTAGGAAACTCATTGAAAATAGTCAGTTATTTGTTTTCAATGTAACATGCTTGAATTTAAAATACTAACTCATTTTAAATATTTATGCAAATTATTTTATTGTGCTCTTTATCCCCACTTTGAAATGTGGACATCACCAGGAATACGCATGTCTGCTGCCTGAAAGAACATTTTAAATTCAATAATTCAACTCAATTCAACAAGCACTTAATAAATGCTAACTATGTATGAGGCATAGTGCTAGGAACTGGTATTAAAAGGTCAAAAATGAAAAGAAGTATCTATGTCTGCAGAATTCTTTTCCACTAAAGAGATCCAGTATTTCCTAATTTGATCAAATTCATAGTCCATATAAAACAATGCAAGGTGATTTGAAGAAAAAGAAAATATTTGATAATAGGTCAAAAACAGATGATCATCACAAAAGGACATGCTTTAAGTGATGGAATGGATTCTACAATGCAAAATGCTTTCTAAATGTAGAAGACCACCTCTATAAAGATATAGGAGATAGAAATGGAATGTCATGTGTCTAGAATAACCAATGTAGACAAAGAAAGGGAGAAAGAAAGAGGGTGGTGGGAGGAAGAGGGGAGAAGAGACAGAGATAAAGACACACACACACACACACACACACACACACACACACATATATATATATATATATATATATATATATATATGTATATATATATATATATATATATATATATATATATATATATATATAGAGAGAGAGAGAGAGAGAGAGAGAGAGAGAGAGAGAGATGGATATCAATATGTATCTATCATGTATCTCTATATATCTATATTTGTAAATGGGACCTTGTTCACAACCATAATAATAGAAAATGTAAGCTGGTAGATTTAAGCCTTCAGTTCATAATAATGCCTTTAATGAAAAGTCATTTGGGGCCTTCACATGGAGTATTATAATACCCTCCATAAAATGAGTATGAATTTTATATCTTAAAGAAATTCCGTGTGCCTTTTCACAGAAGACATTACAAAAAATGTAAAACCATAAATACATTGTAACTGTTATCATACGGCTTATTATCATATGGTAAGTTCTTTAACTTAAAATAGTATTTGTATATAGATATAACTAGCTACATATATATGTGTGTGTGTGTGTGTGTGTGTGTGTGTGTGTGTGTATGTATGTATGTATGCATATCTTTTCAGAAATCTTTTTTCTAGGTGTGTAATAAGTAATCATTGAATTTAAGATTTGGAAAAGACATTAGATAGAATACAGTTCAACCCCTAAATCTTCAAATGAGAAGATGTAGGTTGAGTTGGCAAATGATTTAACCAAGATCACACAGAGCAACACAGTTACAGAAACCAGGATTCATGCAGATCCACCAGATCCAAAGCTAGCATTCTTATCATTCCTACCTTTTATCTTCCAAATTATAGTTTCTTTTGTCTTTTGATATTGGCTTTTGCTTCTTGCTTACTTGCAATTAATTATATAGTATAGATTGTAAGGAGATTTATTTTAAGTAAAGTTGTATGAATAAGAGTGTCACTTTGATCTTCACAAATTTATGGTGCTCAATGATTGTCTAGTTATCAAGTCATGTATACATACATATATGTGTGTGTGTGTGTGTGTGTGTGTGTGTGTGTGTGTGTGTGTATTCTAGATAAGCTGTAATAAATAATTGTGTCATCTGCCGGGTTAGATGTTTTCTCTGTAATCCTTCTTTTTCTTCTTATGTTTTCCTTGATATAATCTAAGGTTTACTTGCAAGGGGGAGAGAAGGAAGATGAATACTTTCAGAAATGAATGATACAAAATAACTGAAAAATCTCCTTTGAAGCAAAAACAACAACAACAACAACAACAAAACATCTTAAAGATCATAAGACCTAGGTGCAGAGGTATCTCCAATTTACAATTGAATTATATTCTGAAAAGATCGATCATATTTTTTATTTGGTTCTCAAAACTTATTTTCCCTCAAGATTAATATTATCCTTTGAGACTGTATTCCCAGGCTGGTCCACAGAAGCCTATTTAATTCATATTGAATCTGAAATATATGTAGTGAGATTGATAATATAGACACTAAATACCATTTAAAATGTTTAGCTTTTATAACATGGGAGAGAGAGTCTCAGAATTCCAACCTCAGATTTTAAGAATTAATTTTATCTCCAGCCAGTACTGATGATAATGAAGTCAGGAAGCCTTCAAATTTTAATTGCTGGTGTAGATAGATTATATTGTCTGAGGTAGAAGCCTCAGAAGTAATGAGGGGTATAGGACATTTGTAAGGAGTAAGATTAGAATGACTATAAGTAGTAGATAGAGGTTGGAGAAACTACTGAGGGCTGAGCTTTCCTGTCAGTATAAATAGCAAGTTTTTTTTTTTTTTTTTTTTTTTTTTTTTGTTGTTTTTCCCCTTTGCCTTGTTGTTTGTATATTGTTCCTCTTTTACTCTGAGCTTTCTAAGAATTTTTGTCTATTCCATTTTCTAGATATACCAACTGTTTACTATGAGATAGGATTTCTGTCAATCTTTTAACTAATATAGAAAAGAATGAAGTCAATCAATAAATCACCAAGTACTTTTCATGTAAATAGTGGCTCTGTTTCTGTCTCTCTCCCCTTAAAGAAATAATTTTCCTTTATATGAAAAATTGTATATGCCCCTGGGAGCTTAAACAAATTATTTTCTTTTTTTCTCTGTACCTAAGTTTGCTTGGTTGAGTTATAGAAGACAAATAATTGTGGTTTGTATCAAGTGTAGGGAAGAGAAAAGATAATAAAGTATGGGGAAGTTCACTGGCAGTGTGTGGGAATCAACCCAAGTAGCTAGAAAATTATTTGCTGGGTTATAATGGAAACAATGAATATGGACTTAGACTTTAAGATGTAATAGAAGATAGAAAAGACTGGCTTTCTATGGTCTATAAGATCACAAAGAATAGGCATGATTGAACAACTAAACAGTAACTATAATAGGAACATTCTTATGTTAGTCAGGTATAAGAATGATTTCTCATCACTCTGTCCTTGAATCATATCTTAAGTTTGCCATACATTTTAGACTGTCGGTTTGAGTTTTTATGTTAGACATAGTAATCTTTAGAATCACAATATTTAAAGCATATCTGACTTACATAGCTATGTTAAGCTAAATAGAACAAAATCTTTGCCCTCCTCATTTTTTTTCTGTCACCATCTAAAATGAATCAAAAGAAACCCAAAATGAATCTATTCAACCTTCTCATACCATGATCATATTCTACTAATTAGGACATTATTTTTATTTTCATAATCACCAACAAATCTCTGTTTAGAAAAGAAGTGATAGGATACAGGTGAATATAATGCCCATTTCTGTGTATATGGCTAAGAAGTTTACTTTTTAAAGTAGCATTGCTAATTTCTTTATGCTATAGAATAGTTCTCTCAGGTACCAAAAATGTGCAACATTGATGAATTTAACAGCGGTCCACATCTTCAGGAAATTCTTGTAAGGATCAAATTTTCTCTTTAATTCAGCTCCAGAAAGTACCTATTGCTGTGACAATTTGTATTTCTCATATCCCATACTTTTGAAGTAACAAGTATGTATTATTTATAATTAATTATAAGAAATGTTATATGACTTTAGTCAGTAGTACTTCTAATATTTTGTTGAGCACTACCAAAAATAGACTCTCTTTCTCACTTCGCATCTATTTTTTAGAGATGCTATTGTATATGATAAAAATAAAGACGTAATATAATTTCTGATACACATCAGATTGTTGATATATGTTTATTATTCTATTTTTGACAGAGAAGTCATTGAATTTTGCTAATTAACTGACAGTTTTCATACTGTGAATACCTTTTGTAAACCGCTGATTTCAAAAATGTGGTATACATTTCTTCCTTAGCAAATTGTGATTTTGAACTAAATAGTAAATCTGAAGTTTAATTTTGTGTAATTTTGAAGTGATAGTGGTTTCTAATGGAAAAGTATCAATTTTGGTATTAGTTTAAATTAGTATCATAGCCATGACTAACTGATTACTTGGACTACTGCAGAAAATATTTAGAAAAGTTCCATTGTACAATGCAATGGTTGTGAAAATGAGGATGAATGGAAAGATATGCAATATTATTTTATTTTATTTTACTTTTTTTGGTTTTCAATAACTAAGTACATTCTCACAATGACATGATTATAGAGCTATTCTCAGTTATGCTTATGCTAAGTACTTCCAATCACAGTATTTTCTCTGGCTGCTTTGAGAATGACCAGCTGCATTTATAAACATTAGGGAAGATTTGTATTTGGGTTTTTTTATAGCATGGACAAAAGTGACTGACAACAAAATTATAACATGTTTAAAAATAAAAGAAAGAGTCAAATACCTCTTACCCAAAGGCAGTTTCTTTGAGATTTAATGACAAAATAAGATAAACAGATTACAAAGATTTTGATCAAGTATAATTTTGTCCATTTTTTTTCCATTAGCAGCTAGAACAAAAAAACAAGTTGACAGTTTGGACACAGATGTATGCTTCCTAAGGCTATGTGTATGGGTGGGTATGGGCTTCTATTGGTAGAGTCTGTGTGCAAACATTGCCACAGCTAAACTGTTAACCTATATTTTTTTTAATTTTCTGACTATTAGAGAAACAAGACTATTAAGATAACTCCAAAGCTAAAATACCATAGCCTCATTTATTGTGCCAATTGGTACATATTATATGGTTAAAATTCATTCTTGTATAGTAATAACAAGCTATCACTTGCTATATAGTTAGTTCTTAAGGAGTTTACATGCTTTCTCTATATTAATTTGTCATATATCACTCAACTCGGGAAAACTGAGCCAACATTTGGCAAAAATCAAGTTACTGTCTAGCTTCACTCAATCATGAGTGCTATATTGAAAATGTTGTAATCTGTTCCATTCTACATTGCTGTCAAAAATCTAAAGTGCTTAAGAGAAGATCTAGGTCAAATTAAATAGCAAAAGAGCATGAATTTTTATATCTTTTATCACATGATATCTGTATACCTGCTTTTGCACCTGAAAAAACAAAAAAAAGTAATGCTAACTCCTGATGGGTCTTCAATCTTATACAGTACATATAATAAAGTATCCTTTTAAGTTTTTAATTATGAACTTTTTTGCTTCAATGAAGCCATTAAATTTAATTTGCATGATCAGAAAATTTAACAAAAATCAAAGTTGAACTGATGGATATCTAGAAAACTGAACACAAATCTTTCTGTACTTATGTAGTTATTCTCTAAGCAAGAATTCATTGTATAGCTACTTAGTATGTAATACTATGAGATATATTGTTTCATAATAAAAATGAAATGTATTGTTTCACAAATAAAAGAAAAAAACAAACACTTTAAGATTGTAGGCTATTATAAAGAAGGTTTTGTCTGAAGGTGATTGTGGATATTATCTTGAGTTACAGGTTTAAACCTTGTTTCCCTAATATCATGAGGATCAATAATAAGAAACAAATTAATGGGGAGGGAAAGAATTACAAATATTTTGAATAATTAAGAGTAATTTCTCTCTATAGATTAAGAATGAATATATGTCAAGCTGACATCATGAAAATTCCAGGGACTAGTCTGGTAAGACTAAAAGAGATATAACACACTGAGCACATTCACACTTATATCAAAACATTTAACCATGAAGGTGTTAGTCCATCCTATTTCTGTTTACCAAGATGCTGCATTTTTTGAGTCTACTAAATTAATTTCAAAAAATGTTCTTTCTTATTACTCAGTCAATATGCATTTATTAAGCTCCCATTCTACATAGAGGCAAGTCATATATTAAATATATAAGTAAGCAAAATTAACTGAAAACCTCACCCTATAGTCAATTCCAACTAAATGAGTGTGCACACATAATGTATACATATAAAACAACTAAAGAATATAAAATAAATATAGGGAGATGGCTCAGAATAGTTGACAGAGGTCTAGCCTTAATAATACTGAGGAGCAGTGTGTCAAATCTCATATAAAAGGAACTTTATAGCTACATCTCAGTCACTTAATCTTTTAGTATGTCTTTCATCTTTCTAATACCTTGCAGTTCTGGAAGAGTTGAAGGCCTACATATATGGACTAAGTTCCATACCCAGTGTTTACCACATATATAAATCACTAGTAGGGATCCTACAATCAGTCTCTCTCAGTCTTTCTGTCTCTCCATCTTTCTGTATCTCTGACTCTGTCTCTGGCTTTCTTTCTTTATATGTACACACATACACACACATGCATATATATATATATATATAAATATATACATATACATATATATGCATATATACACATATACAGTATGTACATATATGTATGTGTATAGAGATATATTTTATCATACTTTATGACATTTTTCACATGCTTTATAAAAATATAATATGAAAAAATATCATAAATTGGAATGTGAATGTTGAGGAGAAACAAGAATGAAATAAATTACTTGTAATTAATAAGATGATTTTTCCAGAAAGAGGTCAGTTCAGATAATTTTTGAAGCAATTAATAGAAAAGATGGAATTAGAATTTCTTTATCACATATTTAAGTAACCATTTTACCACAAAATGTTAAGCTCACATATGAAAGATTGCTACTCTTTTACTCTGAAGCACATGTATACAATTTTTGTAGAAGAAAATATTCATAATAAATTGATTTCAAGAAATCCTTTTTGAATTTATTAACTTTTAAAAGGATAATATAACCTGAATAAAATTTGTTTGAAATATGAAAAACATGAATCATTTTCCTTCATAAGAAAAATATTTTCCACCTCCAAAATACATCACAATACTAAAAATAAAATCCAATTATCTTAAAGGAAACCATTTATATGAAAAATAAATGGTTTCCTTCAAGATAATTCTGTTGTTCCATTAAATAAAGTAATAGAAAAAAATTATGCCTTAAGCCTCACTTAATCTAATGATTCTTTTTTGTCTCTGTCTCTGTTTCTCTGTCTCTGCCCATCTCTCTTTCTTTTCCTCACTATATTTAAGAAAATATTCCTGCTAAGAAAGGTATTCCTAACAACAGGTATTAATTCCCATTATGCATGGGGAGATTTTATCACAATGATCAACAGTGAAAAACTGCAGTTCACAATGTTCATAGATAGAAAAGGGGGCATTTGTGGTTTCTTTATTCAGAATTTTTGGTGGCAGTTTAAAAAGAGATAAGGAAAAAAAGCACCTGGTGCATTTTTAGTGGAAGGAAAGAATTGATGAAAAGTATACGCAAGAACAGAGAGTTGTGTTGCTCAAATCTTCCAAGCACTTGGCAGTGTGTGTGTCTTTAGAGGCAAAGAGACAGACAGACCTATATATTGGGGAATAGGCAGCAAAGCATCTGCTTCCAAAGCCACCAAAGGGAGCCTTGTTCAAAGGAATGGAAGCATCACAGAGATAATCCCTGATTTAGTCTTTGACAGGTTGGCATCTCAGCATTCTCTCCTGTATGAGCTATTATGTGCTGACTTCAGCATAGGAGCGCGGAAATTGGGGCATGACTGCACATTTCATTACAGTCTTTGCTTTCCTAAGCCCTATGAGAATAATACTAACCTTTCTTTTCTTTTCCTTTATTTCTCTCTCTGTCTTTTTTTCTATACGTACAATGCAGTCTAAAAGTTGAAAAAAAAGATAATCAAGTTCTCTTATTAAATTATATATTTATGAACCAAAAAAAAAAAAAAAAACTAGGACAAAGAAATGCTTGGGACAAACATAACACTGGTTTTTTATCAATGAGAAAGTAGATGTGACTAGCCAGACAGTTACTTAGTTAAATTAGTTTTTTTAAAGGTGCATCACATTACCAACAGTTTTCTTTTCTTTCTTTTTTTATCTAATGTGTTCACTGTATAGGTGATTTTTAAGGAGATATATTTGTCCTCAGTTGAAACCATAATTTGATTTTTTAATTTAAATATCATTTGCAATCATAAGTGAGAGTTAATTATATAGTGTTATGCATCATATATAGTGTTATACATCTGATCCCACAACAACTCTTTTGGAAAGTAGGTGTTATTATTATCCATATTTTACATGAAATTAAGGCAGACGGATGTTAAATGGATTGCAAAAAAAAAATCACACAGTTGGTAAGTGTCTGAGTCACTTCATGACTGTTGCAGAACTTCTTGAGTTTGAACTGTAGACCCAGCACTTTATCTACTGTACCAGCTAATTGCACTAATTTAGATTTATAAGTGGGGGAGATTTCAGAAGTTTTCTAATCCAAGCTCTTCTTTTTACAGATGAGAAAACCAAAATTCAAGCAAATAAAGTTATGTCCCAGGTTACTCGGGTTATAAGTGTAAGAGAAAATAATTAAACTGACCTTCTCTGTGTCCAGTTATACACTCATTACATTGAACAAAGTTTGGAAAATTTTGTCCATTTCTAGATGTCTGTTGGGAGAAAACATAAGATCTTAAAATTCAAACTAGAAAGAACTTTAGTGCTTATATTGTATCACTCCATTTTAAAGATAAGTGAAATGAATGGAATGGGAAAATCTAGAGTGACCACATGTGATAATTGTAGAGATAGGATTCAAATAAAGGTCATTGTACCACTAATTTATTATTGTTTGTTTTTGTTTTTCCTCACTATACGATGTTGAAACTTTATTAAGGAATCGCTGTGGGTCATTAAGTCACAGCATCAGAACTCTGGAATAGCAAAGAATCTTAAAGGACATCTTGTACAATCTCCTCATTTTACAGATGAGGAAATTGAGGCCTGCAGAGAGAAACTGCTTCTCCAAGGTCATATGAATGTTAATCAGCCAACCTGTGGTTCAATCTAGATCTTCCTATAACTGCTCCAATCTTTCCACTATATTACTTTGCCACTTAACTAGAGAGCTTCCGTGAATTCTCCTTATTTTGAAAATAAGTGTAGTAAGGTCTTTTGTGGTGAAAAGAACGGACTTACTCAACACCAGACAGTAGTAAATAGTAAAGTTATCATTAGAATCCAGAATCTCTGATTTCAGATCCAATAGGTTTTCATTGTTTTTACTTTTTTTTTTCTAATATATCACACATAAAAAATAACCAGAACTCCAAGGTCTTTGTAATATATTTTACTTTATTATTTTTTTTAAAAAATTGTATTTGAAAAACAAAAGAAAAAAGAAAAACAGAAAAGGAATACAAAACAAAATAAAGCAAAAGAGAACATTTTCATGTGCCCATCAGAGTATCAGGGAGAATTTAAAATCTATAATAACAAATGACCAGATCAAGGAAGTATGTGTGTGTGTGTGTGTGTGTGCGCACATACATATATTAGTAGAAGAAATGATTTTCATGAAGGTTCATTTTTTTCTTTATTTCCTTGAAAGTTGTTCTTTGGCTCTCTGCTGCTCTTATTTATTTGATTCTTTCCCCCCCCCGCCGTTTAGTCCCCCCCCATTATGTTCAAGCAAGCTACAGTTAAGAAAAGATATATATTTTTTTCTTATTGTTTTTTTTTTTCAAATAAAATAAATTTTTAAAAACTGTATGATGGAATGGTGCCTCAAGTTTCCCTTTAGCTTTCCCCTCTGATCAGGAAATCCCAAACCAAGAGCTCCACCCTCCTGCAAGTGCCAACATCTAGCAGCATCCTTGCCTCACAGCCTCTGCACTCACTAAGAGCTGGCTCCTTCTCCACTGGTCTGTGTCTCAACAGTACAGCTGGACATGACATTCCTAAACAGCATCACATCTGGGCCTGGCATTCCTAATCAGGTGAAGCTCACCCAGCCCTCCTCCCAGATTCAGACTCCCTACAAACAGTTGTTAGGGAGGTAAAAGTCTCTGTGGTTGTAGCAGTAGCTCCAGCCATACCCAGCTAGCCTGAGGGGTCCACACTTGGATTTTCTACAGAGATAACCTGAAGTGTTTGCACTTCAGGTAGGTTAATTCCTCACTCAGGGTCTTTTTTCAGATCTTCTCAGATTATATCTGGAGGATCCTTGTTCTGCCCCAAATCTTCTTTATTTTTCACCAGTCTGTGTTCATCCTGAGGTGCAAATTTGTTCTATTTGTGGGGGAAATCAAGAGAGCTTGATTTCTTCAATCTACTTCACCGCTTTCCAAGAGTCCTCCCCACAATAGATTTTATAATAAAGAAAATTATGGGGAGCATGGATGTTTAGGCTAGAGAGAGAAGACTTAGAGAAGATATGGTGGCTGATTTCAAATATATAAACAGCTGTTGTTTCTAAGAGAATATTAGACTTATGTGTACTGATTGTAGAATTATAATTAACTACAATTACATAAAATTATATTATTATATATTATATAATTATAATTATATTATTATAATTATATACAATTACATAATATTAGGAAGAATTTTATAATTATTGGAGTTGGTCAGTAATAGACTAGCTACTTCACAAAGTAATGAGTTCCCTCTTCCTGGAAGTATAATATAATGGAATGAACATGCTTTTCTTCCTCTCCCTCTACCCCTCTTCCTCTCTGACTTCTCTTTCTCCTTTTCTACCTCTATTCTCCTATCTCTCCCTCGATCTCTCTATGTGCTCTGTGTCTCTTCCTCTTTCTCTCGTATGTCTCTCTGCCTCTGTTTCTGTCTGTCTCTTTCTCTTTCTCCCCCTCCTCCTCCTCTTCCTTCTCTTCCTCCTCTAATTTACAGTATTCATATCTGGAAACTTCATGCTTTTAAACTACGTATTCTTTCTTATACAGGTACACACATACCAGTAAAAGCCAAGCAGAATCTTTTATTATTATTATTATTAAAGCTTTTATTTTCAAAACATATGAATAGATGATTTTCAGCATTCAACCTTGCAAAACCTTGTGTTCTAAAATTGTTTCCCTTCCTCCATCTCCCCCCCAGACAGCAAGTAATATATGTTAAACATGTGCAATTCTTCTATACATATTTCCACAATTATCATGCAAAACAAAATATTGAAGCAATTCTCTAAGTAAATCAGAGAAGGAACTCAGGCAGACAAAGCTCCACCCTTAACTCCTTAAGTTAATCAGCTCAATTCTAAGGTAGAGATTTGTTCTTTCTTGTATTTCAAGGTGAAAAGTAGCATGGTGTGAGGGTTAGTCTTTGTACCAAGTTTGAAGATCAGAAGAAGAGGAGTTCTACAGAAAAGCAAAAAAAAAAAAAAAAAAAAAAGACAGTAGTGTTTCCTGAGATTGTCTAACTTAATCTAGTAGAGCATTCATTACTAAGGAAGTGGAAATAACATCCCTAAATCACTTGAATGTGATGATGAAATATGGAATATTACTTTAAAGAAACTTCTTTGAATATATCATGCCCTTTGAATTCAGCAGTACTTCTATTGATCTCAGGAGAGCAGAGCTTGTCATAATTCAGTGTTTCCCAGAACTTGGGAAACATTGTATCTGAAAAAAATCAGGCCAGACTTACCTTCAAGCTCTTGGATACTGATGTCTTTTGGTCTCTGAAAATATCAGGTTTCAAATAATTTTCATATTTTAATATATTCTCATTCATCAGAAATGGGTAGAATTCTTTTTCAGAAAGAGTACTTAAGGGAGTGAAGAACATCCTTAGAATTTCTGTAGGCAATGACTTGAAGTATTTTAAAAACTACATCTTGACTTGAAATATTTATTTCCATAGTTCTTCCCATACACTATATAACATGACTGGTTTATCATGAATATGATTTGTTTCCCCATTTATATAAGTGGCATAAAATGTTCTTTGTGTTTCTCTTCATATATATATATATATATTTACATCCTAGATTTTGTAATATTAAATCCCTGTTTTGGGGAGGGGAATCTGATTCATAGTTAGGCATATTCAATCAATCATTAATTTAATAATTCTTCTCCCCTTTACCCATTATTTCTCCTAACATACAAATGTTTTAGCATGAATAAAAACTATTGAATTGTGTGCACAACTGATTGGTATCTTGATAATATTACCAGAACTTTTTTTTTTTTTTCAGTCTAAGGTCAAAATTAAGATATAAACTCCTTAAGGGCATCTTCATCTTTTCCACTTTCAGTTGTACCTGACATAATATTCATCACATTTAAATAAGGTCTTCACTGCATATTTAACTAACTGTATGTATATCTGTGTATGCATAAATATGTATTACATAAGGATATATATCTATATTTATATATATATATATATATATATATACACACACATATCACAATTCCTTTTCTGATGGTTATTTGTATTATCAAATTAAGGATAAAAGAAAGAAACTATGAAGATCATTTGGCCTCATTCCTTAATTTTTTCTTCCTTTTTTCTTTTTTCTTTGTTTTTTCTCTGTATCCATATGGACTAGCAGAATGCTTAACACTTAGTAGATACTCAATAAATTCATATTTATTGACTGATTTATTGATTGAATTACCACATGCCTACTTTGTATAGAGTACTTTGCCAACCGAAGAGTACTGGAGAAGTTACAAACTTTAGATAAAGCATGAACCCTGCTATTATAGAACTCCCAGTCTATTTGGGTTCAATGTCTGAACCCTGGACAAATAGAATTAACAGACTTATGTAACAAGTGCATTGGGGGGTTCAAAATACAATGCTATGTATTATTTAAAGCCCTTCATAGTCTGCCTAGAACTGACCTTTCTAGGTTTATTATATGTATGTATACATCAATCTGCTTTGCACATTCTATGTTCCAATCAATCTGGCCCATTTATTGTTCTTCATGCATGACATCCCATCTTCCATCACTGTGACTTTGTTTAACCTCTTTCCCATGCTTGTGTTAGCAAGAGCTTCTTCCTCATGGATACTTTTTTTTTTTTTTCCTAATCCCCAACTTCCTTCAAGTTTCTTCTAAAGGACCATTTCCTGCATTCAGATATCCTTATAGCACCATCCTTCCCCCTTCATTATCTCCTTAGCTGTTCCTGTCCCTTCTGTTCTAAAATTATTTTGCTTGTACATATCTTGTCTTTATATTTTTAAATTGTACCTTCTCACTTCCTCACCAACTACAATATATTATAAATTACTTGATTTTAGAAACTACCTTATTTTTATACTTGTATTCCCTGATAATAGCACAGTGTCTGAACTATGGGAGGGTTTTAAATGTTTATGGTTATCATCTACATAGAGAAGGGATATAGTAGAGTAAGCATTGTAAGGATAAAATAATTTCAGAAGGCTAAATTAGTGGAGGATAAATTAACGAACAAACACAATGTTTGAAGTTCATCTTTGATTTTTTGAAGTTGATATGTTAGAAATAAAATATAGTACCAGATAGCCCAGGACTTGCTCTCATTATTAGAGATACATTCCAAGGTTGGGTGAGTGATAAAATATGTGCTTTCCCTATCTTGTAAACTGTGAGATTTCCTTTAAGTTTTTGACAGCTACAAAACTTTGAGGTTAGGTCAAGTTTAGTTTCTATTCCACTGCTGTTCCTGTGGTCTTTTATGCAAATGTCTTATACTTGCTTTGTTGCAATGGTCAGCCAACAAGCAGGTATTCTTTGAACATTCATGGACATTTCTGGTCATGTTCATTTTGTTATTAAAAAAGTTCCTGATGTATATACTTTTGTAAGGAGAATATGAAGAGATACATACAAATGTTATCCAGGCTTAAAATAATTTTTACAAAATATACTTACTTTTAAAGAGCCACTATTTATAAGTTAATTTGCTACTACTATCAGTGTTGCCCCATTACACACTAAAACTATGATGTATTTATTTTCCACTGTACAATCTAATTTGAATGTTTTTTTTTCCTTTTTCTTTTTTTTTTTTTTTTTGTTATTGAAAAAGATATCAAACTGTTCATAAGATCACAGGACTTAAATTTGTAAAGATCTTAAGAATCTTCTATTTTAACCCTCTTGAATTATAGGTGAGGAAACTGAAATCCAAAGTAATTCTTTGATTTTTCCAGTTAGTAGATGTTACTCTAATCCTTCACATTTTACTATAAACAACTTACTCTTTCCATTAAGTAAATTTATATTTTCATATATCTTTCCTATTCTGTTATTTATGAGAATTTCTTGAATAATTACAAATTTAGGAATTAATGGTAGTATCAATAGTTTATAATAATTTCTGTGTTGCAGCGGTTAACACTGTGTTATTAGTTAAGGTGTTTTTCTATGGAAGGATATTTCTTAATTATCAAATTTGATTTAATTGTTTTATCTGTGGATATGGGCCTCCATATTATAGACATTGAATAATTATGATAAGACCATTGTTTTGTTGTTATTATACATGCAGGAAAATATCCAATATGATAATTCTTATCTCTTTTTTTCCAATGAGAGGATGCTTTTAAATATAAAAAAGAAAGAAAGAAGGAAAGAAATGCAGGCTTTGTATTTGAATACAACAATATTTGGACTATTAGTATCCATTTTTTTAATTGCATTTTCTGAGGATTCTATGAAAAATATCCCCTAGTCAATTCCCCCCCCAAGAAATGAGGAGCAATATTTGTTTCTTCATGGATCAGATGGACTTTATTATCTAGACAATAGATAATCCTATTGTTTATTTTTGTTTGTTTTTGTATTTATCATCCAATAATATCTAATAAATATCCCCTTATTCAAATAAACTAAATGCTACAAGTTATCTCCAGTGACCTTCCTGTAATATACTTAATTAAATTTTGACCACAGTTTAATTCTTCTCAATTATTTAGAAGTTTATATGAGTGTCTTGTTTTATATCTTTTTCTTGTTCTCTGAGTTTTTTAACTTACTTTGAGATATATTTAAGTGCTTAATGACAAGAGCTCTACAAAAATGATGCACAATATATTCTTTATTATTATGCTAAAAGAAGTAGTTTAGGAGGAAGTAGACATTGTTAAATTAAAACATTGTGCATATTTCATTTATACTTCTTGTTTTTGTCCTAGAAAATTAACAATAAATTGTTTGTATGCATATGTATTATCTATGAATATTTACACATATATATGTCTATGTGTGTACAAAGATAGGCAGAAAGCCAGTGTATGTTGTGAAGTGTGTTAGTTTCATGAAAAACTCAAATAGAAAGAAAAGGAACCTTATTCTGGAGTGACATTAACCAACATGCCACTGATGTTTAAAAGCTTACTTTAGTATCTTTTGAAGGTTATTTAATCTTGGTTCTGATGATGGTTTCCATAGGGAAAAAAAATCATATACTATTTTTTGTTTTAAAAACACACACACACAAACACACACACACAAACCATAGCTAGACTCATGAATTGATTACTAAAAAAGTTATCTTTGAATATACAGAAACATTTTTTTCACTATTTTTAAGACATTGAGCTATAAAGTAGAGGTTTTGCAAGTTATGTATTATAGATCTCATTTGATATCAATATCATGACTGTAATGTTATTTTCCTTTAAATTGTATGATATTTGCATGCCAGTGTGTATACATGTGCTTATAATTTATATAGATGTTCAGTTCCACCTTGACTTTAAATAAAAAGTAAAGGATATTTTGTAAAGTTAATTCAAATTAAAGTTTGATGGAACTGATCACATGATTTTTATATAATTGGAAGGAAATAGTTTTTTATCCTTTTTTTTTTTTTTTGGAGTGCAAAATGGAGTTAAAATAATATAAGCTAAGTCCAAGATTACCCAGTAAATGTCTTTTCAAATGGGTTGCATAAAGATATTGGAGAAACTTACAAAAGGATTGGAATAATTGCAGGAAAACCTGCCTAATCTCTGGAACAAAGGGCAGAGTTGCCTGGTACAAGAATGCCATCTATTGGCTTCTGAGGAGTGACACTGACCACATCATAGCAAATTATGAATCTAAAATAATGGATAATCTGAGAATAAGGGTGATTTCTTTTCTTCCATTGCTTATAGTTATTATCCCTCCATGTGGCCATATATGCAATGTCTGCATATGTATATATACACATGAAATAATTCATTAACCAATGTCTCAAAACTTATATGATATGGGTGCTGAAGAGTGTCTATATTAGTAATTCCATGGAATTTGTCAAAGTTCTCTGAAATAAAATAATGTTTGTGAAAATGAATGCTGGAATGTCAGAAATGGACTTGAACTAGATGACTGCAATTAGTTATAATACTGTTATTAGTAATTTTGATTAGTAATACTATAATTAGTAATTTTGTTAAATAGTTCTCATATTGTTCAATTCATTATGTAATATTTAAGGTTTTTTAAGAGGAAGTAATGAATAGCCAAAGCCATTCTCATTGAAAACATCAAAACTTATTTCAAGAAACTATTTCCTACTGTGACATTTGACAGAGAAGAAAATGTTAACAACTGAAAGTACCATTTGTTGTGGTGGTGGTTTTTCATTGCTTTAGTTGTTTCCAACTTTTCCTGACCCGATTTAGGGTTTTCTTGGATACTGGGTACTGGGTACTGGTTTACTGGGTTACTGGATACTAGTTATATTGGAATGTTAAAAGTTACCATTCTCTCTTCTAAAACACTATATTCTCTTTTTGAATTGCAATGTAAAAGACATAAAAATCCATCTGCAAATACATGCCTACAGATATAAATGTACCTAATTTGTATATTTTAACATATTTTATAATCCTTAAAAACCTATGGAAATGAATTTCCCTATAAACATTTCAAAATGTATAGTGCATTTCTGAAAAAGATTATTTTAATATGTCTGTTAACTATTGAAGTATATTTCTTTACTTATTATTCTTTTTCCAAGTAACATCTTAGTTGTTGTTTTTTTTAATTTAATTTTTATTTTATTTTATAATTATAACTTTTTTTTTGACAGTACATATGCATGGGTAATTTTTACAACATTATCCCTTGCACTTACTTCTATTCAGATTTTTTCCCTTCCTCCCCCAACCCCCTCCCCCAGATGGCAGGCAGTCTTGTACATGTTAAATATATTACAGTATATTCTAGATACAATATATGTGTGTAGAACCG
Organism: Sminthopsis crassicaudata; assembly: GCF_048593235.1. Taxonomy (NCBI): domain Eukaryota; kingdom Metazoa; phylum Chordata; class Mammalia; order Dasyuromorphia; family Dasyuridae; genus Sminthopsis; species Sminthopsis crassicaudata. The sequence continues at coordinate 289,039,525 of NC_133619.1, read as the reverse complement.
AATTTCTTGTTGCACAGGAAGAATTGGATTCAGAAGGTAAAAATAACAGTTTACACTCATTTCCCAGTGTTCCTTTTCTGGATGTAGCTGATTCTGTCCATCATTAATCAATTGGAATTGGATTAGCTCTTCTCTGTGTTGAAGATATCCACTTCCATCAGCATACAGTATCATTGTTGAAGTGTATAATGATCTTCTGGTTCTGCTTGTTTCACTTAGCATCAGTTGATGTAAATCTCTCCAAGCCTCTCTGTATTTCTCCTGTTGGTCATTTCTTACAGAACAATAATATTCCATAACATTCATATACCATAATTTACCCAACCATTCTCCAATTGATGGACATCCATTCATCTTCCAGCTTCTAGCCACTATGAAAAGGGCTGCCACGAACATTTTGGCACATACAGGTCCCTTTCCCTTCTTTACTATTTCCTTGGGATATAAGCCCAGTAGTAGTATGGCTGGGTCAAAGGGTATGCACATTTTGATAACTTTTTGGGCATAATTCCAGATTGCTCTCCAGAATGGTTGGATTCTTTCACAACTCCACCAACAATGCATCAGTGTCCCAGTTTTCCCACAGCCCCTCCAACATTCATCGTTATTTGTTCCTGTCATCTTAGCCAATCTGACAGGTGTGTAATGATATCTCAGAGTTGTCTTAATTTGCATTTCTCTGATCAATAGTGATTTGGAACACTCTTTCATATGAATGGAAATACTTTTAATTTCATCATCTGAAAATTGTCTGTTCATATCCTTTGACCATTTATCAATTGGAGAATGGCTTGATTTCTTATAAATTAAAGTCAATTCTCTGTATATTTTGGAGATGAGGCCTTTATCAGAACCTTTAACTGTAAAAATGTTTTCCCAGTTTGTTACTTCCCTTCTAATCTTGTTTGCATTAGCTTTGTTTGTGCAGAAACTTTTTAATTTGGTGTAATCAAAATGTTCTATTTGGTGATCAATAATGATCTCTAGTTCTCCCTTGGACACAAACTCCTTCCTCCTCCACAAGTCTGAGAGGTAAACCATCCCATGTTCCTCCAATTTATTTATGATTTCGTTCTTTATGCCTAAATCTTGGACCCATTTTGATCTAATCTTAGTATGTGGTGTTAAATGTGGGTCCATGCCTAGTTTCTGCCATACTAATTTCCAGTCTTCCCAGCAGTTTTTGTCAAATAATGAATTCTTATCCCAAAATTTGGGATCTTTGGGTTTGTCAAACACTAGATTGCTGTTTTTATTCACTATCTTGCCCTGTGAACCTAACCTATTCCACTGATCAACTAGTCTATTTCTTAGCCAATACCAAATGGTTTTGGTGACTGTTGCTTTATAATATAGTTCTAGATCAGGTACAGCTAGACCACCTTCACTTATTTTTTTTTCATTACTTCCCTTGACATTTTCCACATTTTGTTGTTCCATATGAATTCTGTTGTTATTTTTTCTAGGTTATTTAAGTAGTTTCTTGGAAGTCTGATTGGTATAGCACTAAGTAAATAGATTACTTTAGGGAGTATTGTCATCTTAATTATATTTGCTCGGCCTATCCAAGAGCACTGAATGTCTTTCCAATTATTTAAATCTGACTTTATTTTTGTGACAAGTGTTTTGTAATTTTGCTCATATAATTCCTGACTCTCCTTTGATAGATATATTCCCAAATATTTTATACTATCGACCGTTATTTTGAATGAAATTTCTCTTTGTATCTCTTGCTGTTGGATTGTGTTGTTAATGTATAAAAATGCTGAGGATTTATGTGGATTTATTTTGTATCCTGCAACTTTGCTAAAATTCTGAATTATTTCTAAAACATCTTAGTTGTTGATGATCTCATTTCTTTTTATATTAATTTTGAATTTCAGTAAACTGTTTCACATTTGATTTTCAGAGAGCATTTTCTTACTAAAGTTAAGTTTATTGCTTTGAACTTTCTAGACTAAAGATGCCAAATATCTGCTTAATAGCCTCACAGTATTCCCAAGGGTGGGCCTAAATTAGATTAAAATGTAATTGTAAAATATTTAACAGAATAAATAAAGGCACAACTATATATATATATATATATATATATATATATATATATATATATATACATATATATATATATATATATATAATATTGATATATGACTTTTTAAAACAATATGGGGCCTTTGATAATCCACAGGCATGGTTTAGTGGCTTCAATTTCTATGTGAGTTTGAAATCATTGTTCAATATAGCTTTTTAAAGGTTTTTTGATCATTAGATTTTCTAGTTTACTGGAGTTTTTGTCAACCTTTTCAAGAATGAAGACAATTTTTAATATTAAAGAAACACAGATCTTTCCATGATAGTTGCTACAATATAAAACATAACACAGAAAATGTGCAAGGGATATAGAAGGTATTATGAGAATACCATGGATGGAAATGCAAATTTTATCAATGTGTAAATTGTATAGGAGAGTTCTATGGGATATTATTGGTTAATGATTGTGTTATAAAAATCAAAATGCATATAAAATATTTTTAAAACAAATAACAGGAAGAATGGTTGTTGTATATTTTGTTGACAAAGATAGTAAAGTTATATATGGTATTGCCATTTATTATTGCCTTTATTTACATTATAATTATTTTATATATTGTTCTTTTGCCTCTGTTTTTATTCATCTATATCTTCTCTTACCAGTGTTTCCATATTTTTCTGAATTCTTCAGGTCTGCTATTTTTTTACTAGTGCCTACATAATTATAAGATGAAGTTAACCTTATGTAATGAACAGGAAAATACATTTTACAATGGTTATTTTTGGTAATGTTTAATCATAAGTTGTTATGAACTCCAATGACTTTGCTTATCCCAATATTTCTGTTCATGATTTTCCAAGTTTATATTTATTTGTTGTTGTTATTTTTTATCACTGTTTAGTGAATTGCATGTTGCTGTGCTTGGTAAAAAATTAAAAAAAAACCTGGAAAACTCAAGTATGACTGTTGCTCATACCCTTCAAGTTTCTTTATCAAACTTCAGAGGCTCCTCTCAAAGTGGCCTGAGAGTACTGCTAGTGCTTACTCATTCACAGTGTCTGTCTGACATTATTCTGTTTATAGCTTTATAAATTGATCTTTTTTTCATCAAAATGTTAGGTTTGTCTACACCAAAGCCAATCTTTGTTCATTGTTTCAAACTCTTACCAAAGTCTACTGGAAAATGCCTATAAGTAAGAGGCAATCAATTATCCAAACTGTATGAGCAGGCGGAAAAATAGAAGATATTTACTTGTAGTGAAACTAATTCTCTACAGAATAGATTTGTTAGTTGCTATTATATAGAGGCATTTTAAGATTATTTAAACACTTTAATAATATAAGCTTTCATTTGAGAAAAAAATGTAGTGAAAATATAAATATTTTAAAAGACTGGCATTATTGAAATAATGGGTTATTTAATTATTTAATAATCAAAAATATTCATATAGCCTATTCTCATATATATTGAGCTTTACCTTCACTTCTGGTAAATTAATGTGGGTCTATGTATGCATATTATCATGCTTACATGTTCCTATGTGTATATATTTTTGTGTAGATGATTAAAAAGGAAAAGGCAATTTGACATTTCCTTATTAGAATATGAATAGATTCATAACCTAGTTACAAAAGATAATTAATTTTCCTCTAGCAGATCACTAAGAAGAACAGGTGATGAAAGGCTGACTTAGACAAATGATTTTATAGTGACCACCACAAGAGGTGTTTCATGGGCATATTCATGACCAGAAATATCCATGAATGTTCAAAGAATATCTGCTTGTTGGCTGACCATTCCAACAAAACAAATATGACATTTGCATAAAAGACCACAGGAACAGCAGTGGACTAGAAACTAGACCTGAAGTACTAAAGATCTGAATTCAACTCCCAGATTGATACTTTTAATACTATGACTGAACCACTAATAGCTTATTTAGTTTCTGTTTTCACATGTGAAAAATGAAAATAAACAACACTTCAAATTGCTTACCTCACAAGATTATTATGAGGATAAATTGAAGTAATGTATGATGGAAAGCAAACTTTATGTAACATAAAAAGCTCTCTATGTGGAGTCAGGGGACTTGAAAACAAATTTCAGCTTTGCTATTTATTAGTTCTAGCCTTGAGTAAGTCAACTTACCTTTTCTGAAATTTTACATCTCTAAAATAAACATAATCATAATTATGCTAACTCAAAGGACCATTCATTGAATCTGGAATCATTAGTATGGAAGCTTAAAACATTGTACAATTTAACTGAAGCCTTGGAAAAGATGAGTAGAGGTTATACATGACTTCAGGGTTTTCTTTCAATTCTTGAATCTAGGATTCCATGGTTCTATGATTATTTTTAAATGTTAGATAAAGCTTTCTGGAGAATCATGTGAAGAATTGTGCTGTGACATTTGGGAAGACCATTACCTTATATTTTCAGAGATAAAGACAAAGTGGACTGAGATAACAGTGTAGTTGGTAGTGTAGGATTCATGTTGCAGATGGTATTACAATATTTTCAAATTCATCATTACAGTGGCCTAATATAATAAATTGGTAAGGTAGAAAAAACAGTGAATCTGGATGAAAGGAATGATGTTAAATGCCTACTCTGCCATGAACTGAAGGCTTCACCTTTCGAGGTTTTCAACACAAATCGCTTCTGCTTTTTAGACCTCAGTTTCCTTATTTACAAAGAGAGAGTCTTTTAAAATTCTTTCCAGGACTCAATATATGACTTTGATTAGAACATAAGCATTAAAATATTCATCTTACCCTAATACCTTAAACTCACACAATTATAATAAATGAATTCAACTGAAAGATATCTAAGGACTTTTCTAGCCCACAATCTGTGATCCTATGATGTAGAAAAAGTCTGAATATCTTCAAGTACTGATATAATGAATTTTTTTAAAGGAAAAAACAAAACCAAAATACAATACTCCCATCAAAGATGGGATTATGAAAATCAAAGCTAGGACTGACAATTAATGTTATTTTGCTAAGCTAAGTAGTAAAGATAGGAATAATTTTTTCTTTTGAGCATCACTCTTAAGAGAATGAATTTTAAAAGAAATGTATTAACATAATTTCATTTTCTTCCTTTAAAATGCATCAAAGAATAAGAGTATATCTGACAAATTCTCATATATTCTTAGAAGCTAATTACTCATTTTGTTGAATCTGTGATATCAAATAGGTAAAATTTTTGCCTATAAATATCTTAAAATATTTCTCCTGTCACACATACCTATATTTCTAATGTAGCTGACTAGTTATTTTTGTATTCTCACTTGATAGAGGGCCCCCTCCCCACTTTCTAAAAATTCCATTTCCATCCTAACTATGCTTAGAGTGTGAAGTGAACTCATTTGATGAGGCTTGATGTTGATCTCCAAATGGACCTTAATGATGCCTTTGGAATATTCCTTAGGAGACATTTGAAAAATATCATAACCTAGTAAATTGCTTCCAGGTTGAAAGAGGCTTAAAGTGAAGGTTCACTTATCTCCGGATGAAAAAAATAATGATTTACATTTATCTAGAATCTTTTTTATATTAGTTTAGCAATCCAATAATACAGATGTCTTATTTATTAGTATATATATCTACAAATGAGGGAACTGAACTTCAGAAATTAAGAACTTGAACATGATGATTCAGCTAGTGTCAGAAGTGTTATTGAAATATAAATCTTTCATCACTACAAATTTACCACATTTCCTCAAGTATACACACACACATACACACATGTATATGTGTGTATCTATATACATGCATTTGAGTATGTGTGTGTGTGTGTGTGTGTGTGTGTGTGTGTGTGTGTGTGTATACACCCAAACATAGAGGAAATCTTGGCAACCAAAGATTAGGATTGAGAAAGAAGCTAAAAACCCATACTTCTTCCTTTAGATTTATACTACCAGTCTTAGGGGAGGAGGAGTCTGGAGGGTGGAGATAATTTTATTTTAATGACTATTTTAATGTATTAATTTTGGGGAATGGGGTTGTTCACTCATCTTCCTACTCTGGATAATAAAGATTCTTTGATAGCATGGAAAATAGTGAGATAATTTGGAACCTTTACCCATTAACAATGCAGATCTAGTGAAAAGAAGGTAATGTATGACTTTTGGGGTAATAACTAAAATATATGACCAAAGTCTATGGATTAGGAAGGCTATCTTCTTCAAAGCAAAGGGAGAATGTCAATTATTAGATAGAATCATAGAGTTTTGATATAGAAAAATTCTTAAAGCTACTTTAACACTCTTATTTTTGAGATACAAGAGCATCAAAGAGCTTATGTGAATCTATCAAAGGTCACACAGGTTGTAGAGCATAGTGTCCAAATTGAAACTTGAATCCTCTGATTCTAAACTCAGTTCTCTTAACTTCATTACATATTTCATTTATTAAGAAGTAAATTGCTTTTCTAGCTTTATATTACATTGCTTTTTGCAAGTTCCTGTGATTTAATGCATCTTTTAAAATATCAAAATTCTATTCAAAAGTTTACTATTTAAATATGAACAAAAATTAAGTATATATGTGGGTATATATATCCTATATTTGTCAATGTATTACACATGTACACATATTTATAAAACCTACATTGACTCAATAGCAATTTACTTTTATAGAATCAATACAGAATTATTAATCCTATTTTCCTTCTCTCAGTTTTATTAATTTTTTTAGTTTTCCAACAACTTTTATTTTGATAGCTGTAAGGTAATAAGCAGTCATACACAGTTTAATGCCTACAGAACTATAAAAATCTGTTAAAAATGATAATGTGAATCCAAAATAATTTATTAAAATGTTTTGCTTTTAAGAAAACTGTTAGAGGTCAGTGATTGGGTTTCAGTGTACTAAATATGATACTATGTATGGTTTAGGTACTAAGTAATAAATAATATTGATTAGTATTTGCCATGCCAGGAGAATTTAAGTTTAGCAGAAATGATTTCACTGACATCGAGTGAACAATGCAATTAATTATATGTGCATGAAGGAAGAACAAGTCAAAGCAAAGGTCCACATCCTTCATTTGTAGTTTATGAGTTCTAACTTGTAGCATATTAGTGAAACATTTCTGGGTCATTTGATATTGGTGTTTTCTGGAAGTAAGAGTGAGGCCAATAATAAAATTTGAGTGGTTAATTTAAAATTAGGTTTATCATATTCTACTGGACAGAATATCTTATTTTCACATTTCATATTTTTCATGGAACAGCTATATGGTGTGTTGGGTAGAGTGCTAGACCTGAAGTCAGGAAGACTCATCTTCTGGAGTTCAAATCTGGCCTCAGATATTTACCAGCTGAGCAATCCTGGGGCAAGTCATTTAATCACATTGGCCTCAATTTCTTCATCTGTCAAATGAGATACAGAAAGAAATGGCAAATCATTCCATTATCTTTGACAAGAAAACCCCAATTTGGGTTATGAAGACTTAAGCATGAATGAATAATAAATGAACAATAGTTGTTGTATCAGCAATGAGAACAATATGTCCAGCAATAAAGATAATTCAAGCATTTTAACATATTACAATATTTATTATGTAATATATGTGTGTGTGTGTGTGTGTGTGTGTGTATTTTAAGAAGAAAATTCTACATTCTTTGTAAAATTTCATGAAGGGACTGATGGCTTTCTCTTAGGAATATGGACAAATCCTGTTATTTTATTGGGGAAGACACTCAAATGTGCTAATTCTTCCTAATAATGCAGGTCCACATCTTCTATTCTACTCACAGCCAACAGTTCTGAGATATTAAATGTCTTTTCCAAGGTTTTATACACACACACACATATGTATATAGATACACATATATATGTATATTGTATAGTATGAATGTGTCTATGTATATACATATATATATATATATATATACTCATACACAATATAATTTGTATCTATATACATTTACATCTAAATCTAAAACATTTGTTTTATATGTATTTATATTTTTCGTTATATAAATTGATGAATATTCTTTCATTAAAAATGAAGTTTAAAAATATATGGTCTAGAGGGGGTGGAGCCAAGATGGTGGCGAGCAGTCAGGTCTTTGCCTGAGTTTTTCCTGGCTTCCGTCAGAATGAACGTGGATCAATCCTCTGGATGTATCTTGGAGTGACAAAGCCCCCAAACATATGGAGTGTAACATTTCCAGCAGAAGATACCTAGGAAGGACTTTAGGAAAGGTCTGTCTCAATCAGGCGGGGGGGGGGGGGGGGGAGGAGCAGCATAGTGTAGGCATAGTATAGGAAGACCCATGGCAGAGAGGATCCCCTGCACAGGAGTTTAATGAAAAACTCAACCAAAATATAGCAACATTATCTACTCTGTTCTTGTCCAGAAACCAATGGATCAGAAGACTAGTTGTGAGACTTCCAAGACAAATACAAAAGGCAAATAGTGAGTCCCTGAACCCCAGCATAACAAGTGGGACTTGGCCATGACCATCGGGCATAGGAAAGAAATCCCCAAGCACAGGCCCCTGGGCATCATAAAATTCTTGGCTCCCTATAGAGGAAGCTTGGGAAAATCTCCCCTTTGCCCTAGAAGCAGATGTAAATCTTTAAAAATGTGCAAAAATAGTAAAAGGGATTTGATCACAGATAGCTATTATGGAGACAGGAAAGAACAGATTTCAAACAGAGGACACCAAAGGCAAAACACCCCAGATGAAGCCCCAAAAGGAGACAAGTTGAACTGCTCTCTAACTCAAAAGGCTATCTTAGAAGAATTCAAAAAGAATCTTAAAAGAGTAAGAAGAAAAATGGGAAAAGGAAATTAGAGCTTTGCAGGAGTTTAGAAAAGGAAACACAGAAATTGTCTGAAAAAAATAACTCCTTAAAAATTATAATTGGTTGGGGCAGCTAGTTGGCACAGTGGATAGAGCATCAGCCCTGAAGTCAGGAGGACCCAAGTTCAGATCTAGCCACAGACACTTAATACTTCCTAGCTGTGTGATCCTGGGCAAGTAACTACACCCCCATTGCCTCAACAACAACAACAACAACGTGTGTGTGTGTGTGTGTGTGTGTGTGTGTGTGTGTAAAATTGATGAAAACACCGAAGAAAATTACTTCTTAAAAAATATTCCTGAAAAAAAATGGAAAAAGAGAACAAATCCTTAAAAAATAGAATTAATAAAATGGGGGGAGGGAAATCCAATGAGCCAAGCAGCTCATTTAAAAATTCAATTGGCCAAATTCGAAAGGACATAAAAAATCTAACTGAAGAAAATAATTCATTAGTATTGAACAAATGAAAATGATTCAATGAGACATTCAGAATCATCAGAATTTAAAAAAATGAAAAAAAAAGTAGAAGAAAATGTGAAATATCACATTGGAAAAATAACTAACCTAGAAAATAGAATCAGGTGAGACAATCTAAAAATTATTTGACTACCTGAAAACCATGATGAAAAAAAAGAGCCTGCACAACATCTTTCAAGAAATCATCAAGGGAAATATATATGACTTTAAAAATCAATGATTGGCAGAAGGAAAGAAAAGTAGTAAATTATATCAATGAATTCTTAGTAATTATTGTTGTTGCACTTTTCATGCATGATGCTTCTGACAACTGATTTTACCATGTCTCTTGATACTACATATTATAGTGAGGGATATTATGTGGGAGGAAAAAAAATAGATTAGGAGTAGTAGTAGTAGGAGTAGAAAAGCAATTAGGAGAGGGACAAAAGATCAGATGCAATGAATGCAGTTAATAATAAAGAAAAAAGAACTTAGTTATACAGAACTGGTTCAGTTTTAAAAATTATATAAAGAAAAAGTCGATTTTCTGCAATGGTAGAGGGTTCCCTTATGACAAATTTAATAAAAATCATAGCTCAATGTAAAAATATATAAGTAATTATGGTAGGAATAGTATAAAATAGTATGATTTAGTTTGTATAATTATTCCAAAATTGATCAATATTAACAGTTAAAATGTCATTTAAATGGTTATGTTATAATTTTGAAGTCTAATCCTTACTTTTACCTAGCTTCTTACTTGTATGAATCAAGTCTTGAAGTTTTTAGCTTTCTCTATATACCTACATTCAGAGAATGAAATCACTATTCTAGTAACTCTCAAATTTTCATGTCCCACCTCTCGTTGCCCTCTTGAATTCTAATCTTTTTATAACATTTTATTTGTTTGGATATGCTGCTGTTTTTCTAAACCCAATATATCTAATTATAGCTTCATCTTCCATTTCAACATGACTTCCTTTTTCTACTTTTTCATTTGCATCATTAGCAGTCCCATTATCCTGGTCACTGGCCTTTTCTCTATAGAATGTTTCACTTGTTACATTTTCTCTTTTCTGTCTCCTGTAAAATTTGTTCTTTTATTTTTCAACCTGAAACTGTCATAATGTCCATGTTTCCTCTATTATGGCTAGGCTCTTTTTGCTCAGGGAGGAAGTACTATAGCTATACTTCACATAAAGTGAATATAATTGATTATATCTGTTCAATATCAAAAAAAGGTATGTAATATCTTCAATTAGTCTCAGGCAAAAAAACAAATGTCCATGGTTTTCTGTTCCATGTGAATATCTGGTAATTCAATTCATACTTCTAAAAATTTAAATTGTTAAAAATGTCAAACTAAGAGTAAATCTGTATTTTTCTTCATAGCAGATTGAGCTTGTTCAAATGACAGGAACTATTTCTTGCCTATTTGTCATTTTAGGTTAAACATTATCATTTCAAGGCATTGGATCTAAGATTCTAATTCCTGAAATGGCATAGCTTTTCTTTCCTCATTAATTAATTTACTTAAATTATGCAGATTTATCATTGATCCTTTCGATTCTTTGATATAACTTCCTATTTTGATAAGTTTTATGGAATTCAAACTCTAATGATGATGTTTGATTTGTTAGATATTATTATTGTTTGTCATTATATAAAGAGATGTGTTTTAATAGAAAGAGCATTGGAATTTTAGTTAAAAAGAAGTGAGTCATCATTGGACCAGCTATATGAATAATATAAAGGGGAAAATAAAGTGAGAACATGCATGTATTTTTCAAAAGTAAAGTGTTATGTAAATGCTACATATTATAAAGTCACAGATTCCCTAAACTTTAAAATCTGTACCATTGGGGATAACATATCACAGAACTGCTGGAAGAATATAAAATAAAGTTAATGAAGAAAATAGAATGATACACTGCCACAAATTTTATTCAGCAGTTCCCATGACAGAAAAGACCTCATTTAATGAAAGCAAAATATTCATTATGAGACATAATTATCATGATTCATTATGTAAAGAAACTCCTCAAAAAGTAAGGTCAGAAAATAATAAAATTATGGAGACTCTTTGGAAAGTTGGATGTTATATAATTATCACAGTGTTATGGTGAAGTGGAGTGTTCTTAATGTAGAACAATTGAGTTGAATATAGTATTATATAATGATTCCCATACTTCTAGAAATTTGAACTACTTTTTCATCCTACATATTACTTGCTCCATCATATTTTATTAGGTGAAAGAATAAGATGAAGGCTTACATAACAAATATTAGAGCAAATAGAAATCAATTTATTTGACCAGAACCAATCTTTGTGGGTTTTTTGTTGTTGTTTTTTTGGAACTTTGTGTGCACCTCATTTGAACTGTCCTCATATTAGTGCTTAGGTACTCTTTCCTCTAGTATAGATCTCAATTATTCCATGATTTCTTATCTTGTTCAACTTTTTTTTTTATTTTTCCACAAGTTTTCATGGAAAATACATTGAACATTTTACACTGAAAAGAGTAATGTCTATGGAGACATATACAACATGAATTCAAATATCACCTCTTCTGCTAACCATTTTGTGAATTTGGATAATTTAACCTGTTGGGACTTCAGTTTGCTCATCCTTAAGCTGAGGACAAGATTAGATGATCTTTAAGGAATTCAAAATGTAAAACCCTAATTAATTGTATTTACCAGTATTGCCATATTTTTTTTAAAATCTGTCACATTTGCTCCATAATTGCTTTAAGCTTTCCCTTTCCCACCCTGTTTATCATGTATGAATAAGTGCATGAATTCAGGAGCTATTTTGAAGTGCATTTTAATAAGCACAAAGACAAGTTCTAGATAATCTATTAATATGTAAAAATTAATATGTAAAATTATATATAATCTAGTAATATGTAAAAGATTATACCTTGTAAAAGATTAAAATAAAAATTAATGTAAAGGATTATGTGGTTGATTTTTACATGAATTAACCCTACAGCTTTTCAATGTGAAATGTCTAGAAAGGCAATTTAGATTATACTTTTGAGATTGACTGATTCTTATATGTCCTTCTCAATACAGGTATGAGTCACAAAAATAAAAACTTTTCCTTCCTCATCTTACCTGCTCCAATGTTTCAAAAAGACTCAACTGGTTTTTGTTTCAAAAAAGGCTTTGAGTGTGATATTTACATTTTTCTGGAAGTATTTGAAGGCCTGTCATGTATAAGAGGTTTAAACTTATTCTGACTGGATCCAGTGATCATAATTAGGAATAGATATCACTTAGGGGTAGCTAGGAGCCACAGTAGATAGGTTGCTGTGGCCGGAGTCAAAAAAGACACTCATTTTTGTGAGTTCAAATCCAGCCTCAGACGCTTATTAGATGGGCATTTAGATGCGTTTGACTTAGTACTCATCTGTAAAATGAAATGGAGAAGAAAATGGCCAACCATTCCAGTATCTTTGCTAAGAATACACCAAATAAGATCATGACGAGTCAGAAACTACAGAAGCAAATGGATAACAACAACAAAAATTTGCACTTACAATGAAGCAGACAGACAGAAGAAAAATAAAACAATAGTTGCATCAAAAAGTGAAGTAAATTACTTTTTTTTTTTTTTTTTATTACTAATGCCTTAGAAAGCAATCTACTTCCTACTAGGCCAGCAGGTGTTTAGATGATTTCCACAGTTAGTCCATCAAGATATTTCCCCCCCACACATTCAAATAATGCATTTGTCAACTAAATATAAAATAATTCATTATAGAAGAGGTAGATGGAAGATAGAACACATTTATATATACTTCTCTAAGGAACATTTTTTTTCAGAAAAATTTGTGTTTATAATACAATAAATAATGATAGTAATTTGAATAAAATTATAAAAGCATGCCAAGAAACTTCACTTTTTAAATTTATTTTCAGAGCATATGGTAAATCATTGAAGAGAGAATACCTTTTTAACATTAGGAAATTTAAATAATTATTTTTGAAAAGAAGACATTCAATAAAAAAAACAAGAGAAGTTGATACCTAAGCAGACCATTTGAGGCACATAATTTCTTCACAAGCCAGCATTTCTTATAGTTTTCCTCAGGAAAAAAGGTACTCCTACTTCAAGTGCCTTAATATATTGAATTTATTAATACAGAAAGTTAAATGATTTTGGTATAATGGATTGAATGTTTTATCCCCATTCACATCCCACTTCTGGCACTTTTGTGTGTAACCACATGACAAACTTCAGATCACTCACTAAATTTACACAGTAATATATATATATATATATATATATATATATATATATATATATATATATATATATATATATATATATATAGGTCCATACCATTGAAATCACAAATCATCACTGTAATGAAAGCTAAAGGTATATGTGTTACATTTTCAAAAGTGAGTAGCATTTGGATATCTTAATATAAAATAAAATTCAAATGTTTTGATATAGTACCCTATTTTAAAACAAGACCAAAGTACATAAAATAGAAGATTTTAAGAAACAAGAAGCCTGAGCTTTAATCTGATTGCTGCAATTTACTATCCTTGAGATACCAAGAAAGCCATTAAATTGTTCTGTGTCTCAGTTTCCTCACCTTTGACTTGATAGCTTATAAAGTTACTTGAAGTTCTAAATTTATTATCCCATGACCTGTACTGACGAAATCTATAAAAGCTAACGACTTATTTATAATTTCATATTTTGGTTGCTAATTTCTACTTTTGTCCTTTTTTCCACGACTTATTTATAATTTCATATTTTGGTTGCTAGTTTCTACTTTTGTCCTTTTTCCCCATTGTTAAAAAGTCTCTTCCTATAGCCATCAAAAAGAATTTCTTTCTTTCTTTCTTTCTTTCTTTCTTTCTTTCTTTCTTTCTTTCTTTCTTTCTTTCTTTCTTTCTTTCTTTCTTTCTTTCTTTCTTTCTTTCTCTTTCTTTCTTTCTTTCTTTCTTTCTTTCTTTCTTTCTTTCTTTCTTTCTTTCTTTCTTTCTTTCTTTCTTTCTTTCTTTCTTTCTTTCTTTCTTTCTTTCTTTCTTTCTTTCTTTCTTTCTTTCTTTCTTTCTTTCTTTCTTTCTTTCTTTCTTTTTTGATAAAACTGACCTAGATCAGAAAAGCAGTGTCATTTTATATAATTAAGAGGAAAATAAATTTCCAGGTTTTGGTCAGTTTGAAATGTAATAGAAAGAGATGGGCTTATACACAAGACTTTTCAACCTGTCCAAATTTCCTGCAGCTATTATCAGCTTTTTCTCTTTAGTCCAAGTTTTTTTTTTTTCAAAATAACTTCTTAAGCTCCAAAGAGTTTATCTTGTGCATTGTACTATACAGCTGCATTGTCAGAATCCCTTTGTTTAAGAAAACCTTTGGTAAAATGCTTTAAATTTAAATTTAAGCCAGAACAATGAAAGTACTTAATATTGCTGGCTTTCTTTATGTAATGATAGACTGTTTCTATGTCTGTTCTCTACATCTGCCAGCCATTTTCAGGATGAAACTAATGAATAATGTAATTTTTATGGAAGATCTAGTTTTTTTTTTTCTTTTTTTTAACTTGCTTTGTTTTTACCGTTTTTGTTCCTGATGTAGAAGTGTAGAAGTCATTTAAAAAATAACTACCAGTGGCATACATTCTGTGTTTCTATTTGTTTGGAATCCTGTATTCCACATTGTACTGAAGTCTGTTAAACATTGATAAGCTGGGTTTTATGCACTAGGTCCTCAGAGAGCACTGTGTTTAAATGCTGAAAAGACCTGGATTAGGTTTATATATTGTTAAGGTGGTTTAAAAGCATTTGACTACTGTCTGTTTTTCCAAAGGTGCCAAATCATTTTGGCCTTGAGGTACTGTTGTGATCATTGTAGTTTTCAATTGGTTTTGATCTCACATAGTTCAATACCAATTTTTCTATGAGGTTCACTTATCAAACAATTCCACTTTTGTTAAAACACACACACACACACACACACACACACAAAAACAGTGAATGGTCATGAACACATGGAACACATTCTGAAGGTACCAATAAAACTCCAAAAATTTTGACCAAGATCATAAGTTTATGTCATCTCTATTCAGGTTTTAGTATTGTCTATATTTCTGTTGTCATACAATCTCATCACACTTTTTCATTTCTTATTTTTATTCATTAACTACACTGTATGTTCTGTATTTTTTCCAAGCTTTGTAGAACTAGTAGGTATTTACCATCACTATGAAGAGAAATGCAAAATAAAATGTCACTTTTAGAGTTAAAAAAAATAAATCACTCCCTGAGGCAAAATAAAAACAAAAAATAAAGAAAAATGAAATCATTAAGGAAAGTGAAAACAATAAGGGAATTCACAATTCTACTAAAATGATGGATTCCAAGAAATCCCTTAAAAATAAAGTTGAAAAAAATCATATTTTTTCAAAATTATTAATTTTTTAAAATTTACTTAATTGAACTAATTTATACTCTTGTCTTCATTCTGCTCTTACATGATACAAATTAAGCTACCTGTGATTATCGAATATTTCATTAGATACAGTTGATATGTCGGCCAGTTTCTTTCCTTTTTTTCTTTCCTTTTCTTTTCTTTTCTTTTTTTTTTTTTTTGTTACTATGAATGGCTTAATGAATAAAGTTCAGGGGAGAGATATATTGGAGAATGGATATATAAATATATATATGAATATATAAATATATATATGAATATAAAATATATATAATTACATATATATATATATATATATATATACATATTTACACTTAGATAAAGAGTATTCTCCTTTAAGTGGCCAGAAATATGTTTTCATTTAAATGACTTAAACAATAATCTTCTTAAACTTGAATAACGACACAATAATCAAATTAAAAGTAAAATTTTTTTATGCAGAAGTCTGGCAGAAATTGAGTTTAGACCAACATCTCAAAACATAAAGTACAATAAAGTCAAAATAAATATGTGGTCTAAATGCAAAAGATCATATTATAACCAAATGAGATGTATAAGAAACTGATTAAAAGGTACATTATTCCCCTAATTAATTAATTAGATGAGCAAAGGATATAAATATGAAATTATTCAATTTTGCATTGAGAAAAGCATAACAAATGCATTGACATTTTATAACTTGATATGACTTGATAGCCTATAAAGTTCTTAAAGTTCTAAATTTATTAATCCCATGACCTGTATCAACAAAATCTATAAAAGCATATTCTGGTTGCTAATTTCTACTTTTGTCCCTTTTTCCCCATTGTTAAAAAGTATCTTCCTATATCCATCAAAAATAATTTTTGACAAATTATAAGCTATCAACAACTTTTTAAAAATCTAGTTCACTATTAATAGAAGTACACATTAACACAACACTGAGCTTCAAACCTCATACCCCTCAGAGAGGCAAATATAATAAAACCTGCATGAACTTAAGGAAAACAGTACACTAAAACACTGTTGAAAATGTGAATTGATCTGACTGTTCTGAAAAACAAACTAGAAACAAGCCTGTGAAGTGATTAATTTGTTTTCTACCACCATTAGGAATGTACTTTAAATAGATCAAAGAGATTAGTAAAAGATCTATATGTACATAAATATTTGTACAGATTCCTCTTGTCATAACTAAAAACTAGAAACAAACTGGTTGCCCATCAATTGGAGAAAATATAGAACAGATCATAATTTGAATATATTTTTGAACATTATTCAATATTATTGTACCATAAAAAATGCTAAAATGAACTAATCAGAGAAAATTACAAAGAATTATATAAATGGATGCCCAATTAAATGAACAAAATTAAGAGAACAATTTATACAATGACTGCAAAATTGGGAAGAAAAAACATTTGTGCTTTTCTTAGATATCTGATTATGTCAACCTTCTGCTCAGGAAGTTCCAGTGAGTCCTCATTGCCTATAGGAGAAGCTATAAAGTCCTATGTGTAGGACTAAAGCCTCAATCTTTACAATCTGTCTTCATTTTGCCTTTCCAGGATATAAATTACTCTACCTGTGATTATGGAATATTACATTAGAAACAGTTGGTATATTGGCAAATTTCTAATTTTTTTTCCTTTTCTTATTTTTCTTTCTCTTTTTTTTTTATTACTATGAATGGCTTGCTGAACAATGTTTGGGGAGAGACATATTAAGCAATGGATTTATATATATATGTATATATATGTATATATATACATATATATGTACATATATATGTATATATGTGCATAAATATACATATATGTGTATATATGTATTGTGTACATATAAATACACATATATGTAAAATTTTTAACAAATGAAGACATTTAACTATTGGGGAGAAAAGTAATTATATGGAGTGAGGAGATAGAATACTATGGACCTTGTTTTGTGGGTATAGGGAAAAAGACAGAATCATATGTATATATAAAGGATGATTAGAGAAGAAACTAAATTCAGGGATATTAATTAATGACTGATAAAGTTGTCCTGGTTGAAAGTGACATGGGCCTGATTTAGGATGATAGTTATATGAAAAGAGAGGACAAGCCAGACAAATAAGAATGGTGTTAAAAGCAGAAATGACAATACTTGGCAAATATTTAGATACAGAAAATGGCAGTAAAAATTTTAGGATGAATTGTAGGTTAAGTAACATTTACAAATATATTTGCATAATTGCATAGTTTCAACAATAATTTGATTTCATGGATGCACAATTTTTTTTTATCATGTGACTGATGGTTATAGATAGCTGGTGAAAAAGAGAATGAAAAAACAAGAATTTAAAAATCAGCCCCCAGAGCTCTCAACTATCATAATGGAAAAATAGAAAGGAAAATAAATTTTGTCAAGATATTATCCTAATTTGAATTTATTCATGTGCTGTGTCTGACAAATGCATATGCATACACACTTACATAGATAAGTACACATGTGTTGATGGAAGGAACATACACACATATTCTGTGCATCAAATATTTGTTTTCTCATTTTAAATACTAGCAGCTGCTGTTTATATTTTGATTTCAGACTCCTTTTATTTTTCAGAACTATACCACAAATATTTCAGGTTTGATTCATATGTATGTATTTGTTTTTCACTAAAATAGACCTGTTCCTGGTAAGTTTTACATCTTCCAAAGCAATTTTATCCAAGTTGATGATTCTTTGTATTTCAGTTAATGCTGAAGTTGATCACATACTTATGATAAAACTTGTTGACATAACCAAATAACTCATTACAAAACATAAAAATGACATTTTTTATCATCCATCATATGTCTGGACACAATGAGCAATCTTAAAGTATTATATCCTATTCAGATTTTTCCACATTATTCATGATTATATTTTTAAAAGATGGAATTTTGAACTGAAAATGGAGAGCAGATCAAAAAAATACAATCCTAGTTTCTGTATTCTTTCATTTCATTTATGGGCCACTCTTGATTTTTTTTTGTCCCAAGAATATACAAAGACATATTAAAGCAAGTTACAAACTATCAATTGCAAATTGATGCATTTGATGTAATATAATCCACAAAATTGAATATCTAATAAACCTCACCATTGTTAAGTCACTTCTTTTTCTTGTGGGTTATATCATAGAATGATAGACCTTCAATTACAAGGGGCCTCAGATACCATATTGTTCAAACCTGTCATTTTACAAATGAAGAAATTTGTGCATAGAGAGTTGAAGTAACTTGCCCAAGACAACTAGCTATTAAGTAACACAGACATATTTGAACCCACAGCTTCTAATTTAGAGCCAATGCTCTTTATACTGTAAAATGCCTTGCTTTGAATGTCATCTTCTATGACAATAAATATCTCTCAGTTTATACTTTGATCAATTATATTTTATACTATTAATTTATTATGCTTTATTAAGTTAATTGAACAGTTTTCTGTGACTGCAATTTTTCAGGAATCATATATAATATAAAAGTATAAATGGGAGATTCCTTGTGGGAGGAGAACCTTTAGGATTGCATTTTGCTTTAATAAGTCAAATATGTGTACATATATATATATATATATATATATATATATATATATATATGTATGTATTTATAATTGATAAAAAATAAACTTTCTAGGGTAGTGAATTCTTTGCACCTTTTAGTCAACTGTCCAACTATTAAAAAATTCTCTATAGAGAATAATTTATAAAAGTTTAACTTTTCCATTCTCATATATTTATCTTGCATAACCTTGATATTCTTTAGATGATTCTCATAAAATTTTTATAAGAATGAGAAAGAAGGGACAAAGTTCATTTTTGTGATCTCTTGAATACCTATTTTGCATGTGATTCTGTCATTCATGATTTTTTTCTATTATTTTGGTTTATTTATTTCTCAAAGATAGACACATATGTGTGGGTATGTAGCCCTCTCTCATTCTCTCACTCTGTTTCTCCATCTCTTTCTCTATCTCTGTCTCTCTCTTTATATATATATATATATTATATATATATATTAAATATATATTAAAACATATAAATTTACACATATATACATAAATATATATAGCATGCATTTTAAGCAAGAGCCAACAAACCATATTAACATATGCTTTGTTATTCAGAGACTTCAAGAACAGTATAGCTTATTAGATTGAAAATGGTATCTTGAAAGAAGTTTGTGAAAAAAAAAAAAAAGAGACCAATTCTATAAGTTACTCAGAATCCCCACATATATAACTCATTTAAACTTAGTTCCCAAAAAACTCAGATAATCTTGAATATGACAAACAACATTATCCCAGAACTGAAATGGACTATGTTATAAGAGATGAGACATAGCTAATTATTGGTTTGGCAATATACCTGAATAAAATATCTTTATGCAATAAAACCATCAACTAGTAACAGATAAAAAAAGTGAAAATTAAGGGAGGGAAAGAGAAAGGTGAAGAACAATTACAACAATTTCAATTGATGCATGGTGTGGTGTTATGTTGATGTTTTCCTTTCATGTTTCTTTATTTCAACATAAATTCACTTTGTGAATACTTGCTCTGTGACAACTTTTCTTCACTAAACTCTAAATTTCATATCAATTTCTTCTTATCCTATAATAGGATCTGCAATATTAAGGAAGGGATTTCAAGTGCAACAGTTTTATTAGTCATTGAGATAGTTCCTCATTTTTCTGGTTGTCCTTCTAAGAATTTTATCTATGAATACTTCTGGGAAATTGTTCATTTTCATCTCATAAGAAGTGTCTGTAGACTTTTCAATTGTATTGCTTTTCATAATTTTATAAGATTATCCTTATAATTCTCTGTTAAACTCCCCCCCCAGGCTGGGGTTAAGTGACTTGCCCAGGATCACACAGCTAGGAAGTGTTAAGTGTCAGAGAACAGATTTGAACTCTGGTCCTCCTGAATTCAAGGCTGGTGCTCTATCCACTGTGCCACCTAGCTGCCCCTTTCTCTGTTAAACTTACCTTCAACATTTCACAAATAAACCAATGTTTTTTTTGACTTCTATTTCTCATGGCCTTAAAAGTACTTATTGGCCAAAGCTATTAGTAGAATCTTTTGAGTTCTACTTTGTGGAGACTATTTATTTTTGAAGAAAGTGTAGGTAATTATGGTTATTTTCTTTTCCTTTTTCCATTATATATTTTATGGCATTGAAGGTTCATTTAAATGCATCAATTGAAATTGTTGTAATTGTTCTTCACCTTTCTCTTTCCCTTCCCTAATTTTCACTTTTTTTATCTGTTACCACTAGTTGATGGTTTTACTACATAAAGATATTTTATTCAGGTAGTACTGCCAAACCAATAATTAGCTATGTCTCATCTCTTATAACATAGTCCATTTCAGTTCTGGGATAATGTTGTTTGTCATATTCAAGACTATCTGAGTTTTTTGGGAACTAAGTTTAAATGAGTTATATATGTGGGGATTCTGAGTAACTTATAGAATTGGTCTCTCTTTTTTTTTTCTTCTCACAAACTTCTTTCAAGATGCCATTGTCAATCTAATAAGCTATACTGTTCTTGAAGTCTCTGAATAACAAAGCATATGTTAATATGGTTTGATGGCTCTTGCTTAAAATATAATGTTAATAAGGTTTAGAGAGTTTTGCTTAAAATATAATAAAGACTAACCTATTTGAGGAATATACTGTTTTTTAAAAAAAGCATGTTTACATATTTCACTTGGAAAATCTTGTTCAGTAATTTGTATAAGATATATATTTTTTAAAAAGTATCTACAACACATGTCAATATCAACATATAAATTTGCTTATTTTCACTATCTTTTAATTTCTTTTTCACAATCCTACAATAAGATATTAAAAAGTATTTTAGGAAGTTATTTTTTCAAGTTGCCGTTTTTTAGTCAAACCTCATTTATTACTTACAATTCTGGGCACAATATTTCAGTAAAAGAAAGATAGAAAGCATCTAGCAGAAGAAAGATAACAGGACCATGAAGAGCCTGGAGTTTATAACATGAATATATCTTGAACTACATAAGAGAAAAGAAGATAGGCTAGGGCCAATACTCAATAGAATGGATTTCAAATACTTGAAATATTGTTACCTAGCAAAAAAAAAATAGCTATATTCTCCTGAATTTCAAATGGCAGAACTAGGATATTCTTTTCATGTAGTATACATTTTTTGAACTTTTTTGTTTCTTAATAATGTTTAGAATTTATGAGATAATTCATATAATATATATTGTAAACTTTGCAGGGTTAGGTAAATTTTAGTTATTATTAATGATAAATGTGAAAATTTTAGAAGACATTAAAATTATAATTTTAGCATTTGTCTATGCATAGTGTTAGAGAGACAGTCACCAAATAAGAAAGAAATATACAATGGTCCTTAGAAGTCTCAATTTTTTTTTCCTTCTAATAAACACGATCAATAAATTGAATGTCAAGCTAAGCGCATTGTCTGAATTAGCAACTTAGAAATGAGAAAAATGACATAAAATTAAAGGAACTTTTACCATCACAGCTATTCAAAGGGTCATTTGTTGCTTAAATTATCTCCTGGGTTTGCTGCATATCTTACCACATCAATCACACATGAATTCAAATTAGAAATATCCAGAAAACATAGTCATTATATGCATCTGTTGAGCAATAAATTTATGTTTTTATATTATTTCAATTGTAGTGTTAACCTTTGAATGAATTTCCTATGGATGATTGACAGATTAAAATATAGCCATCAAAATGTCATTCATAAGAAAAAAAATAGTTATTGGGAGCTGAAAAACAAAACTAAACTATTTTTTTCAGAAGCAGCATGGTGTACTAGTGATATCAAATTGAAGGAGAACCAGAGGTGCTTAGACTATGTATAAGGATTATGGTGGACTTCATATTGACTTAGAAAGCCACATATTAATATAATTTATGTTTTATTGTATTTTATGTATTTCATAAATATCTGTCATTTATAGTTTTATAATAGTGTTTTATTTTTCCATGCTTCCAAGTCAAGACATTGTTTTTAGAAGAGTTTTAGTTCCAAGTTTTTCTCGCACCCTCCCCTTTTCTCTTTGGAAAAGGTAAACAATTTGATATAGTTTGCAATGTGCTATCATGTAAAACACATTTCCATTATTAGTCACAGTTATAAGAAAAGAAACAGATCAAAAGAGGGAAAAAAACATGAAAGAAAACAAAGTACATAAAATAAAATCTACAATAGATTTTACTTCTTCAGTCCTTTCTTCTTATCTTAGATCATTGTGTTGCTTAGAAGAGCTGATACATTCATAACTGATCATCATACAATGTTCTATGATACTTTGTGCAATGTTCTTCTGGTTCTGTTCATTTCACTTTATATCAGCACATAAAAGCCTGGAAAGGCTTTTCTAAAATTTGCATAATGTCTTAATAAACATCTATAAAACAGAGCTTCTTCAGCCAATTCCCAATTGATGGGCATACCCTCAATTTACAGTATTTTACCATCATGAAAAAGATTAATATAAACATTTTTTCTTATGTAAATCTTTTTTTTTCCTATTTTAGGATCACATTGAGATAACCTAAATCATCTACCAATTTTGACTATCTTTGTATGTAGTATGAGATGTGTATCTATACCTAGTTTGTGTCCTATTTTTTCCCAATTTTTGCCAAATAGTGAATTTTTATCAAAAAGGTTTGGTCTTTTAGTTTATCAAATGCTAGCTTACTATGATGATTGATTGCTATGTCTTGTGTATCTAATATATTTCATGAATCCACAAGTCTATTTTAGACATCTCTAGATAGTTTTGATGATTATAAATTACTAAATAATATAGTTTTAAATTTGGTGTTACTAAGCTACCTTCCTTTGTATTTTCCCCATTAATTGCCTTGATATTCTTGACCTTTATTCTTCTAGAGAAGAGTTATTATTATTATTTTGATCTTCAAATAATTTTGGGTGGTTTGATTGGTATGCCACTGAATAAACAAATTAAGCAAAATGTAATTTTTATTCTATTGACTTTTTACCTACATATGAGCAACTTACACTTTTCCAAATGTTTTGCTCTGATTCATTTGTGAGAAAAAGTGTTTTGCATTGCATTCATATAGTTCCTGGGTTTGTCTTCACGGTAAGTTCCAAAGTATTTTACATTGCTCACAATTATTTTAAATGGAATACCACTTTCTATCTCATGTTCCTGGAATTTATTGGTAATATAAAATAAAAGTTGATTACTTATGTGGGTTTAATCTTATATTCTACAATTTTGCTTAAGTTTTTAATAATCTCAAATAATTTCTTAGTCGTTTCCCTAGGATTCTCTAAGTTTCATCATGTCATTTTGCAAAGAATGATGGTTTCATTTCATCATTGACTATTCTAATTTTTTTTATTTCATTTTTTGTTTATTTTCTAATATTTTAGTATAATATTTAATAACAATGTGTATAATGGGCATCCTTGCTTCACTGCAATTTTATTGGAAAGAATTCCTATTTTTTTTTTCCTATCACCTATAATGTTTGCTGATGGTTTAAGATAAATACTGATTATTATTTTAAGGAAAGCTTCCTTTATTTCAATGATCTGTTTAATGGGAATGGATCCTCCATTTTGTCAAAATCCTTTTTTGTGTCCATTAAGATAATGATTTCTGTTTGCTTATAATTGACATAGTCAATTAAAGTGATAGATTCCTAATGTTGATTCAATCTACTTTCCTGGTATAAATCTCACCTGGTTACAATGTATAATACTATATTGTGGTAATTATCTTGCTAGTATTTTTGTTCAATTTTTTTGCATCCATAGTCATTAGGAAAATTGGTATAAAATTTTATTATTTTTTAATTAATTGATGATTTGATTTTTAACATGCATTGCTTTATAAATCACTTTGGGAGAGAAAAATCAGAGCAAAAGGGGAAAAATATGGGATAGATTTTAAAAAAACAAACAGAAAAAAGTAATAAACATAGCATGTATTGATTTACATCCAGTTCCCTTAATTCTTTTTCCAGAAGCAGATGGCATTTTCTGTTCTAAGTCTATTGGGATTGATTTAAATCACCCAATCATTGAGAACAATCAAGTTTTCATTGTTGATCATCACATATACTTGCTGTTATTGTGTACAATGTATTCCTGTTTCTACTTGTTTTCCTCAGCATTGGTTAATATAAATCTTTCCAGGTCTTTCTAAAATCAGCTTGTTCATCATTTTTTAATAAAACTATGATATTCCATTACCTTCAAATTCCAAAACTTGTTCCAGCTATTGTCCAATTGTTGGACATTTACTTATTTTCCAATTCTTTGTTACCACAAAAAAAAAAATCTGCTACAAACAGTTTTGCACATGTGGGTGCTTTTCCCACCTTTATGAATTCCTTGAGATAGAGACCTAGTAATGGCACTGTTGGATCACTGGGTATGCATAATTTTATAACACTTGCATATAGTCCCAGATAACTTTACAGAATAATTGGATCATTTCACAACTTCACCAAAAATGCATAACTTTTCTCACATCCTCTTCCACATTTCATTATCTCTTTCTGTCATCTTAGCCAATTTAAGAGGTAGAAGGTGGTACCTCAGAGTTGTTTTAATTTACATTTCTCTAATCAATAGTGACTTAGATTATTTTTCTGTTTATAGATGGCTTTAATTTCTTTGCCTGAAAATTGTCTGTTCACATCCTTTGACCATTTATAAATTGGTTAATGACTTGTATTTTTTATAAATTTGACAGTTTTTTATATATTTTAGAAGTAAGACCTTTATTAGAAATACTAGCTGTAAAAATGTTTTCTCAGCTTTGTACTTCCCTTTTAATCTTGTTTCTGTTGTTTTTATTTGTGTAAAAACTCATTAATTTAATATCCATTTTACCTCTCATAATGTTCTCCAGTTCTCCTTTGGTCATAAATTATTTCCTTTACCAAAGATCTGAGAGGTAAATTACCCCTTGTTCTCCTAATTTGTTTATGATACCATCCTTCATACCCAAATTATATATTCATTTGATCTTATTTTAGTATGGGGTGTGAGATATAGGTCTATGCCAAGTTACTGACATATTATTTTACAGTTTTCTCTGCAATTTCTATCAAATAGTGAATTCTTATTTCAAAAGCTGGCATTTGGGGAGTTTATCAAATACTAGATTGCTACAGGTCTTGATTATTGTGTTATTTCTATCTAATCTATTCTACTCCATTTCTTAGCCAGTACCCAATAGTTTTGATGACTACTGCTTTAAAATATAGTTTTTGACCTGATACTGCTAAGCCACCAACCTCTGTAGTTTTGTTCATTAATTCCCTTGATATTCTTGATCTTTTTTTTTTTTTTTTCTTTCAGGCAAATTTGATTATTATTTTTCTTAGTTCTGTAAAATAATAGTTTGGTAGTTTTATTGGTATGAACAAATAGACACATTTAGACAGCATTTTCATTTTTATTTTATTAATTCAGGAGGAATTGATATTTTTCTAATTGTCTAAATCTGATTTTATTTGTGTGAGAAGTGTTTTGCAATTGTGTTTATATAGTTCCTGTGTTTGTCTTGGCAGGTAAACACTCAAATATTTTATTTTAAATGGGATTTTTCTACCTCCTGCTGTTGGGTTTTATCAGTAATATATAGAAATGCTGTTCATCTGTTGTAAAGTACAGGCTAGCTCCCTGGATGGCTTCAGGGCAGCCAGAGTCAGGATAACTCAAAACCCTTGGTCTTTAGGTGGGAGAAGTGAAGGAGGCAGGCAAGCTAACATGAGGTTTGCCAAAGATCTTTCCTGTATTCTGGAATCCTGAGTCACCAGTCTCTCTCCTCCTCATCCTACTGCCAAGTGCTTCTGACTCTATTGCTCCCCCTCCAGTCCTTGCCTATGGTTATCTCACTACCAAATATTCAGCAAGTACCAAAGGTGAGGAGAGCCATTATCCAAATATATGCTAATAGAGCCATTGTGTCACCTCAAATAGGTAGCTTTAAGTGCTCTCTTCTCTGATTCAGAGTTTCAGCCCTCTACATCTCTTGCTTTCTTTTGTTTTAGAACACAGATGGTCAAACCCTCCCTGACTTCTCAGTAAAGGGGATGAAAACACCAAAAAGGAGGTAATCACCACCCCCTCCCCCGATTTCTCAGGAAGGGAGGTGAAAGCACTAAAAAGGAGATGATCACAGCAAAGGGAAGTGGGGAGTCAAACCAGCTATTGTTATCAGGTTTCTGGGTTGAAGGGTCTTAGTAGGAATTAGTATACACAAATCCATCAGCATGGGAGGTATTACACAAGCACATAGCAATAAAGCATGGGCTAGTAGTGATGATTCTCCCCACGTAGGTGCAGGCTCACTGTGGTGTAACAACCATGAATTGTACATGCAAGTAGTACAATATGAATCAACATGGTTATTGTAAAATATTTCCAGAAGTCTTAGAAGGAAGGTATGTAAATAACAATCACACATACGCCTCTTTCAGCAGCCAAGAGATAGTCTAAAACCAGTCTATTGTCCATTATTTCATATCCTCCTGGCAGTTACAATTACTAGTCTGCCCTAGGCCTAACAGAGTACCTTTGACCACTGACCTTTGCAGTGTCAACTCTACCCGGCTCACCTCCTCTGAGGCCTTCAAAGGTCTCTGCCCACAATTTCTTGAATAGTAGTTTAATAACTGGTAGTGCACTCAAGAACAGCCATGTGTAATCTTAAAAGCCTTTATTATACCTATTCACATAATGCCCTGACTTGATGCCCTGACTTGTTGGTTTCCTAGTGAAGCTTCAATGGATTCCTGAGGTTTTTTAAGTCCTACAACAATCTTTTCATGTCTCAAGGATTCCAATGATTCCTGAGGGTTTTGAAATCCTACATCAGTCTCATTAATAATTGTTGATGTCCATGAGTCAATCGCCATAACTGCCATGCTCTTTCAGTAGTGAGCACAATCAGCGATAGAACTACCCAATGTTTCTTGGGTCTTCTCCTTTGTTTCAAGGGTCTTCTCCACCTCTCTCCAATGGACAAGGAGAATACGGCTTATTGGTACCCATCTGATTAAAATCTTATACTGTGCACAAAAGTGTGCAAAATGTTTAGATGTATGTGCAGGTCCATTATCTGTTTTTATTGCTTGTGGCACACCCAAAATTGCAAATGCTTGTATAAGGAATTCAGTAACCACTCATGCTGTCTCTTTTGCTGCTGGTATTGCAAAAGTAAATCCTAAAAATGTATCTACTACAACATGTATACAAGACAGAGCAACAAAAGATTTATAATGGATCACAGCCATTTGTCAAATTTCATTGGGTCTTGAACCATAAGATTCTTCCCTGGAGGCAGCATAGGAGTGTGGAAAGGAATGCAAAATGCTCCTGGCTTCCTCTTTTGTTATCCCAAATTGCAAACATAAAGCTCGAGCAGTCTGATGATGTTTAGAATGAGATTCTTGGGCTGCCTGAAATAAAGGAGTATTGGCCAACATAGGTAGAAGGCTAGCTGTCTTTGAATTGCCATCAAAAATAGGATCTGGAAGTCCACTATATGAGTGGACATGCAATATATAAATCTTACCTGGATGCTTTCTCATTCGCTCTTGAAGTTCCTTAAAGAGCTGATATATATTAGAAGCTATAAGTTTTTTTTATTTGGCCTCTGGCAATTCTTTGTACCACACTTACTGAATAGGCCGAGTCAAATATTATATTTATATCTCCTGGATAATAATTAAGAGCTAGGATGATTGCATATAATTTATTCTGCTGAGTGGATTGTAAGGGAGTTCTGACTATTCTCTTTATAGTTAAGTCATGCAACTATACAGCACAAATGTTATGTTTAGAAGCATCTGTAAAGATAGCTGGTCCTTTAAGAGGAATTTTAGAAACCTTTTCTTCAAGAATCCATTGCTAATTATGTAATAGCTGGGTTATCTCTATTGGACACTAGTGTGTAAAATTTGAAGGTGTGGTCAATAAAATCTGCCACTCTGGGATGGTTTCACAGCATACATTAATTTTTTGTATTGGTATAAAAGGTATATATCTTGTCACATCTTATACCAGATAACTGTACTACTAGCTTAATGGCCTTTAATAAAATTATAGCCACAAACACTGGGTAAGGAGTAAGGCAGTGCTCTCATTGTGCTGGGAAGTTTACCCACTCTATCACACTGTCTCCTTGAGAAGGACTCCTGTGGGTCACTCTTTTGTAGCAAAAACTAATATTTGCAAAGGTTTTTGAATGACTCTTTCAACCACATTGGATAAAGCAAGTTCAACTTCTCCCAAAGCCTCTCGAGCTTTTTTGTAAGCTGGGGTGGTGAGTTTAAAGCACTGTCTCCCCTTAAAATATCATATAACAGTTGCAATTGATAGGTAGTCAAGCCTAACAATGGACACATCCATTGTATATCTCCTATCAATTTCTGAAAGTCATTTAAAGTGTTTAGCTTCTCTGTTCTTATGGAAATATTTTGTACTGTAAGCACCTTAGGATATATTTCATATCCTAAATATTGAAAAAGTGCATGTCTGAAATTTTTCTGGAGCTATATATTTGTAGTTCCTTAGTATTTCTGTGGGGTTTTTTTGTAGACATGCTTCTAACATTTGCTCCTCAGATTGGGCACCAAATGTAAAGTACATTCTTCAGGATCAGCCAGAGTCAGGATAAATCAAAGTCCTTGGTCTTTAGGAGGAGAATGAAGAATGCAGGCAAACTACCATGAGGCTTGCCAAAGATCTCTTCTGGATTCTGGAGTCCTGAGTCACCAACCTCTCTCCTCCTTGTCCTGCTGCCAAGTGCTTCTAACTCTCTCCTTCCCCCTCTAACCCTTGCCTATGATTATCTCACTATTAAACATTCAGCAAGCACCAATGGTGAGGAGAGCCATTATCCAAATATATGCTGATAGAGCCATTGTCCCAAATCAAATAGGTAGCCTTAAGTGCTCTCTTGTCTGATTCAGAGTTTCAGTCTTCTATATCCTCTATGGGTTTATTTTATATTCTGTAACTTTATTTTATATTCTGCAAGCTAAAGTGGTCAATTGTTTACAGTAAGTTTTTGGATGATTTTCTAGGATTCTCTAAGTATATCATCATATCATCTGCAAAGAGTGATCATTTTATTTCCTCATTGCCTATTCTAATTCATTTAATTATTTTTTCTTTTCTTATTGCTAAAGCCACAATTTCTAGTACAATGTTGAATAATAGTGGTGATAATGGGCTTCCTTTTTCACCCCTGCTCTTACTGGAAATTTGTGCAGCTTCTCTCCATTACAAATAATGCTTACTATTGGTTTTAGATAGATACTGCTTATTATTTTAAGGAAAGGTCTCTTTATTCCTATGATCTCTAATGTTCTTACTATTAATTGGTTCTGTATTTAAGACTATCATATGACTTTTGCTGTTTTTGTAATAGATATGGTTGATTATGGTCACAGTTTTCCTGATATTGAAGCAATCCTGCATTCCTGGTGAAAATCCCAATTGGTCATTGTGTAGTATCCTGCTGATATGATGCTGTAGTCTATTTGCTAATATTTTATTTGAAATTTTTGTTTCAACATTTATTAGGGAGATTGGTCTATAATTTCCTTTCTCCATTTAGGCTCTTCCTGCTTTAGGTATAAGTGACAAATATGTCATAGAAGGAATTTGACATGACTCTTTCTTTAGCTATTTTTCCCATAGTTTATACAGTATTAGAATTAACTTTTCTTTAAAAGTTTGATAGAATTCACTTGTGAATGCATCTGTCCCTGTTTTTGTTAGAGAGTTCATTAATGAATTGTTCAATTTCTTTTTCTAAAATGGGACAATGTTAGTAATTTATTTCTTCAGTTAATCTGGGCAATTTGTATTTTTATAAGTAATCATCCATTTTGGTTGGATTTTCAAACTTGCTGCCATACAGTTGAGAAATGTAGCAACTGCTTATTGCTTTAAATTATTTTTCATTAGTGTTAAGTTCACCCTTTTCATTTTTGATGGTGGTGATTTCGTTTTATTTTCTTTTTCTAATCAAATTAACCAAAATTTTATCTATCTTTTTTTTTTTCATGAAACCAACTCTTAGTTTTATTAATTACTTTAATAGTTTTCTTTGTTTCTATTTTATAAAAATCTCCTTAGAATTTCAGGTATTTAATGGGGGGGGGGGTTGTTCTTTTCTATCTTTTTTAGTTGCATGTCCAATTCATTGATCTACTTTTTCTCTATTTTATTCTATTATTTCCCTTACAAAATAATAATAGGTTTTGGTATATTGTCCCATTATTGTTATTTTCTTGGATGAAATTATGGATCATTATGTTTGACCCACTTTCTTTATAATTAGATTATTTAATTTCCAATTGGTTTTTAGTGTATCTTTCTCTTTCCTTTCATTTATTTATTTATTTATTTTTATTTCATTGTGGTCTGGAAAGGAAGCATTTGCTATTTCTGCTTTTTTACATTTGATTGTTTTTAATGACCTAATAAATGGTCAATTTTTGTCTAGGTGCTATGTTCTGCTGAGAAAAAGGTACATGTTTTTCTGTTCCTATTCAATTTTCTCCAGAGGTCTATCATATATAGGGTTTGTAGGATCCTTTTAACTCCTTAGTTTCCTTCTTATTTTATGGTTAGAGTTGTCTAATTCTGAGAGGGCAAGGTTAATATCCCTTACTAGACTAGTTTTTTGCTTCCTTAGATTATTTCTTCCTGTAACTAAGTTAAAATCTTCTCTAGGGATTTGTCTGCTCTACCAGTTGGTGCATACACATCTGGTATTGCTACTTCATTATTTATGGTACTATTTATCAAGATGTACTTTTGTTCCTTATCTCTTTTAATAGATCTATTTGTTTTTGTTTTTTTTTTTTGTTTTTTTCACTTTTGCTTTATCTGAGATAAGAATTGCTACCCCTATTTTTTTTTTTTTTTTTACTTCAGGTGAAGCATATGCTGAAGCACTTTACTTTTAGACTGTATGTGTCTTTCTGTGTCAAATGTGTTTTTTGTAAATTGCAATATATTATAGGATTCCTTTTTTTAACCTACTCTGCTTTTTACTTCCCTTTTATAGGAGAGTTCAATCCATTGACATTCCCAATTATGATCACTAGCTCTGTATTTCCTTCCATTCTATTTTTCACTCTAAATATACTTTTCTTCTTTCTTTCCACCCTGTCTTTAGTTGTGTATTTTTTTAACCCAGCCCACCCACTATCTTATCTCCCATCTTTTAATCAACATTCCTTCCCTTTTCTTATCTTTCCCACTAGTGTTTCTGCCCTCCCTTCTATCCTTTCCCTCCTTTTTGTTTTTATTCTTTCTCCTTCTACTTCTTTTTAGGAGTGGCTAAATTTCTCTACCCAACTGAATGATTAAGTTATTATCTCTTAGAGTCAAAACTGATGAGTTCAAGCTTTGGAAAATGCTCATCCCCTCCTTTTTTCCTCCCAAGTATAATATATCTTTTGCATCTCTTCATGTGAACTGATTTTCTCATACCTTTCCTTTCTTCTTTTTCCAGTACCAATCTTTTCCAACCTCTTAATATCAAAGTCCATTCACAATCACACCCTCAGTCTCTGTGATACCCCTTTTTGTCAGCTCCAGTAACAAATATAGTTCTCAAGAGTTACAAATTCTGTTTTCCCATTTAGTAATATAAACAGTTTAAACTTTAAATAATATATATTTTCCCCTGTTTACCTTTATATTATTCTCTTGAGTTCTGTATGTGTAGATTAAATTTTTTCTTTAGTTTTGTTTTTTTCAACAAAAATCATTGCAAGTCTCTTACTTCATTGAAGCTTCATCTCTTTCCCTGAAAAATGATGCTCAGTTTTGCTAAATAGTTAATTCTTGGTTGTCATCTTTGGTCCTTTGCCTTTATGGATATGTTATTCTAGGTCCTCTGATCCCTTATTTTAGAAGTTGCCAGATCCTGATAATCCTGACTGTTGCTCCTTGATATTTGAATTATTTTTGTCTGGCAGCTTGCAGTATTTTTAACTTGAGATTGTAGTTTTGGAGTTTCAAGAAAATATTCCTTGCACTTTTCCTTGTGGGATCTCTTTCAAAAGTGATCTATGGATTCTTTCAATCAGTAATTCTTCCTCTGTTTCTAAAATATTGAGGTAGTTTTCCTTAATGATCTCTTGTACAATACTATCCAGGCTCTTTATTTTTATTTATTTATTTTTTTTTTGGTCATGGCCTTCAGGTAAGCCAATAATTTTTAAATTGTCTCTTCTGGATCTATTTTCCAGGTTGGCTGTTTTTCCAATTATGTATTTCACAATTTTTCAATT
The DNA here is from genome assembly GCF_048593235.1 of Sminthopsis crassicaudata. Taxonomy (NCBI): domain Eukaryota; kingdom Metazoa; phylum Chordata; class Mammalia; order Dasyuromorphia; family Dasyuridae; genus Sminthopsis; species Sminthopsis crassicaudata. The sequence goes on along the minus strand of NC_133619.1, from coordinate 289,006,408 downwards.
TTTTTCATTCTTTTTAGTTTGTTTGATTGATTCTTGCTATTTCAAAAAGTCATTAGTTTCTGTCTTTCTCTGTTCCAATTTTTAATATGTGAGTTTCTTCATCTAGCTTTTGTATGTCTTTTCCCATTTGGTTAATTTCTTACTCATTTTCTTTCCTTTTCTTTTCGTATTTCCACTTTTTTTTTTTTTTTTTTTTTTTACTTTTATGGCTGCGCTCTGCTCCTGTGGTAAAGGAGGTACTATCACAAACTTCAAACTTTCGGGCAGCTCCAAACCTTGATTTTAGCACAGGGGATCCTTGCTTTTGAAAGGTGTTTCTTTGCCTGCTCTTTTTGGGAAACAGCTTGACTTTCCAGAGTTTCCCCTCTGACATGGTACTGAAAACTGGCCCTCAGATCTGCTCCTCTACTGAGCCAGGATTAAGGGTCTTAGTTGTTGATCTGCTATGATTAAGACTCTCTCTCAAAAGCTTTGTCAGAGTCTCTGTGATCTGGGCTGCACCATTTTCACACCATTGAGACTGACCTTTCTTGAATTTTTTTTCCAGTCTGTCTTGAGCTGGAGAGAAGTTTCATTTGGTAAGATTCTTTTGAGAGGCTTGCTTTCATGTGATTTTTCAAGAGAAACTGGGACAGCTCAATCAGCCTCCTGACTTTACTTCACCATTTTAGCTCCATCCCTGGAAGTATGATATAGAATTTTCTTTCTCTGTTTTAGTTCTTTCTGGTTTAGGTATGAGTATCATATTTATATGATTAAAGGAGTTTGGTCAGACTCTTTCTTTGCCTATTTTTCTAGATAGTTTATATAGTATTGGGATTAGTTGTTTCTTGAATATTTCATACATTTTACTTATGAACCCCTCTAACCCTGAGGATTAGCTATTAAGGAGTTCATTATTTGCTTTTTCAATTTTCCATTTTTTTTTAAGATGAGGTTATTGAAGCTTTCTATTTGCAGATTCTTAATTAGGGTAATTTATATTTTCATAAATATTTTTAAATTGTTTTCAGATTGTCAGATTTATTGGCAGGTAATTGGGCAAAATATTTCCTAATGGTTGCTTTATTTTCTTCTTTATTGATGGTGATTTCACCCTTTGTTACTTTTGATACTGGATATTTGCTTGAATAAGTGACCATTCAAAAATAAAATCTTCATATCTCAGAACTTGCAAAGAATTAGTAGAATCAAGATGGTATCTTACCATTCTGGAGAGTAGTTTGGATCTATGCTCAAAAAGTTTTCAAACTGTGCATGCCCTTTGATCCAGCAGTGTTTTTACTGGGATTATATCCCAAAGAAATTTTAAAGGAAGGAAAGGGACCCATATGTGCAGAAATGTTTGTGACAGCCCTCTTTACAGTGACAAGAAACTGGAAACTGAGTGGATGCCCATCAATCAGAGAATGACTGAATAAATTATGGCATATGAATACTATGGAATACTATTGTTCTGTAAGAAACCACGAGCAGGATGATTTTAGAGAGGCTAGGAGAGAACTATATGAACTGATGCTAAGTGTAAGGAGCAGAACTAAGAGATCATTATACACAGTAACATCAAGACTGTATGATGATGAATTCTGATGGATATGGCTCTCTTCAATACTGAGATGATTCAAACCAGTTCCACTTGATCAGTGATGCAGAGAGCCATCCAGCCACCCAGAGAGAGAAAGTGGGAACAGATGTGGAATACAACATATACGGTTATATATATATATATATATATATATATATATATATATATATATATATATATATATATATATATATGCTCTAACATATATTTCAACATATTTAACATTTATCGCGCTATCTATCTGCCAGCTAGGAGAGGAGGTGGGAGTATAAGGGGAAAATTTTCAACAAAAGGCTATGCAAGGGTCAATATTGGAAAAATTACCTGTGCATATGCTTTATAATTAAAAAATTTTAATAAATTTTAAAAAATATATATAAGCACGAATTATAACTAATTATATATATTAAAACCATTGATAGATGAGCTTATCAGTCAAATAGAAGATGGCATGATGACTTAACTTGATCTAAAGGGGCTGGTGAGTATATCAAAAGATAATAAGAAAGATCTTTTAAAATAATAATTATATATTCTGTTGAAAAGAATGCACTGCTACACAGACAGTAATTTTGAAAGTATTCTGATGCATTAAATCCTTAGTCTATATGAATCAAGAACTGCAAATATGATGTGCTAGTACATTTTACAGTACATTTAGGTTATAAAGTCTCAATGCTATCTTCTAGTCTCAATGCTAAGGACTTGTTATTATTCATAGCAAAAGATCTATAACTTTCTATTTTTTCCAACTGAAATTTATATAAAGGAAATGAATTTTCATCCTCCTCTAGTTTATTCAGATACAGAGTACATGAAATATGATAATTTTATCCTGTCTAGATACCAGGATCAAAGTCTATATCTATACTGGCATTTCAAAAGAGAATATTTTTTTGGTGTACCAGTGGAATTGTTTCTTTCTCAAAGGAGCTAAGAGAATCACACAATGTAGCATATTGTCAGTATTTGAGAATGATGTCAATGTTAAAAATGTTGCTCAATATACAATTTCACTGAATGGATCAATTCATTTTAACACTGCAAAGGGCATAGCACTCATATAGCCTCACATATTTCAATAACTCATTTTTTACATAAACAAAAAAAAGAATACTTGCAATAGTGACATTTCATGTGAAACAACTACACATAGTATACTTTGATAATGGTATATTATTTTTCATATTTTATCTTTCTAATGAAATTGAATGTATTGTTTTATTAGATATAAAGAAGATTGGTAGGTAGAGATTTTCAAGAGGAAATTGAAGCAATAGGAACTGAAGTGTGGTTTTTCTATGGTAACATATCTAGCCAATGGTAAACATCATTTTCCTGATTCTGATTCTCATCTTTATATTCTTTCCATGAGATTGATTTCAATTAGCATTTTCTTTAAAAATATGTTGGAATGACTTGTTATTTCCTTTTCTAGTTTTTTTTTTTTTGTTTTTGTTTTTTGTTTTTTAACAGACAAGGCAAACAGAATTAAATAACTTGCTCAAGGTCCTATAGCTAGTAAATGTCTGAGATTGTCTTTGGGCACCTAGCTCCCCCTTGAAATGTGGTTACCAAAAATTGTTTACATTATGGATACAATGTTAGGTACTTATTCTAGAAAATCTATTTTACAAATTTCTGATTGTGAAAATTCTTCAACTTGAAGTTATTCCTGAGTCAGTTTTAAAGTTAATGCTACCCAGAAAACAACAGCAACAATAACAACAACAACAACAATAACAACAAAACATTTTCTGGATAAAAATTTAAATTCTAGAATCATGCTGCCTAGAAATTTCCTTTGCTCCACTCCAAATCCACTTCTCTACAGAAGATATTGGAATCTAGAACTATTTTCTAAGAATTACTTTTTGGAGCTAAATAAGTCTGCACTTTTTTGCTTATATCAAAATTTTGTTGCTTACTTATTGAGAACTTCCCTTCCTAGTCATTTACTTTTCAGAAAACATGTCTACCTCTATCATGTACTTCTGTTCAAAAGTACCATCATCCAATCCTATGGGGAGCAAAGATAAATAACTTCCCAATCTCACTTACCCAAACACTACTAGTATTCTAGAATAAATGCCCAACATTTATGAAAAAAGAGCAGGAAGAAATTGTAGAGGGCCTGAATTCTGATAAGATAATGATTCTCTAAGCACATACTTAGTGTGGTACTTAATGTAATATAATGATGTAAAGTTCTACAGCTGGTGCTTGCTCAGTGTGATGTAGTGATGTAATCCTACTGAAATATTTAAGGGCTGGGACAACTAGGAATGCTCTCTGTCATAGACACAAGAGAAGAAGCCAGATTCCAGACTCCATCTTTGATCAGCCACAGGGCCCTCCTGCCTTCTTCACTCCTCTACTAAGATCAAGGACTTGGGCTAATCCAGAAGTCCTCCAAAGAGTTAGCCTTGACTTTACAAGAAACTAAATTCTGTCCATTATTCTCATTTTTGGGTCAGTAAAAAAGGAGTCTCTAAGGATAAGTCCATTGACCTTAATCGCTTTGTGGAATCACTAGGAATTAAGCTGAAATAATTCACTGTTATTTGTGCATGTATATACACATGCATATAACCACAAACTACTGTAATATGTAGTGATTCTGAAATATTTGAGTAATTATTATATGTCATATTTTATAATATTCTCCGTAATTTTCTGGAGGTCTTGGGGCAGCCTTCCTTTCAGCAGGATAATCACCAAGAGAATAGCCAGATGTTAATATCCAAATCCTTTATTATTTCCTTCACAATATAGTTTCCTTGCCTGGGCCTCAGGCTACCTTTCTTAGAGGCCTTCTGGTGTCTTGGTTTCAATAAAGAAGTGCAGGAGGCCAAGCCAGCCACCACAAGGCTGGTGAAAATTAAATGAATCTCTCTGAATCCAAGGCTAGGGCTTATGCTTCAGCCTCTAGACACTACAAAGGTGAACAATGGGATGAATGTGTCTCTGGAACCCTTGGAGTCGTGTCTGGCTCTCACTCTGGCTGAGTTTGTTGCAGTTTTATATATTCTCTATTTTGAATATAAGCCAATCATTATATCACTAGGAAACTATTATTTGTTATAAGATTAAATCAATCATACTGAACTTAGAGAACAATTAATCACCATGCTAAACTAAATAACCATTGTTTCATCAATTCCACTGAATTAGCACTTTGTAAGAATCCTTGTTTTAAGTACAGAGTTCTAGCCCATAACAATATTTTAACTTATATTAATTAAATGAATTAGTGTCTTCTAAATGGTTGTATAGAATTTGAAATAAAGGAAGCAATTTTCCCAAATTTGGTTAAAATGTATGAAGTTGAAGATATAATACATTTGTACTCTATATAATTATCTGCTTTGCCCTTTTATAATTAAATGTTCCAGAAACAACCAATGTTAAAATAGCTCATAGGTTCATTATTAGTTCTATAATTTCAGCTATGAATATTTACACTTGTAGAAAAGAAATTTAACACGAAACTATGAAGTAGATCTTAATAACATTAGTTTTGCCTAAGAATATCTTAGGCATTTTAAACTAATTCATCTTCCCTCATATCAATTTTGTGGCCTTAACTGACTCTTGAATATTTATTTTCTTCATACATTTCCATATCATTTTAATTCAAATGTTCACATCTAGAAGTCCTATGCATCAGGCTTTCTATATGCAATGAGATAAATGCAATACATTCAAAAAACATCCCTTCAAAACTGGGCTGGTATGTTTGCAGTGATGATTCAGCATTTTAGATAGTTTTGTTTGGCATTATTAAAATAGTCCTCATACTTCCTAGTAAAACACATTAATAATTTCACTAATAGAAATATGAATTTTAAGCTTATCCATTCCACAAATAACTTACTAATTGTTAAAGAATAGTGTAACCTTTCCCACACATACACAAATTACTTGATTTAGTTGTAACCTCAATGATACTTTATAAATTGATTACACAATGCATTTTTTAACTTACTAACAAAGTTAATACAATCCTGGGGAATTTTTTTTAAACTGTGAAATCTGTTATGAGATATGTTTCAAACATAATGGTTTGGAGATTTTTAGTGGTTGAATTAGCAAAGCAATAAATAAAATGGAATTCAAAGAAGTATGTTCTGAAATAATTTTGCATTTAATGATGCATTTTGACTGATAAATGACTGATGACAGATAAAGTAAAGAAACTTGAACAAACCATGTATATAGTTTCCAGGTTATTTTAGCTCTTCAGTCATTACTAAACCACTGGTATAAGTAGAAATGAACAAAGGTTACAATTATGAGCAGAAACAGTTGTAAATAGTTTCCATGGTTATACATTGTTTTAATTAATTAATTATTTTTCATACATATTGCTTTATGAATCATGTTGGAAGAGAAAAATCAGATCAAAAAGAAAAAGCCATGGAGAGAGGAGGGAAAATGAAAAAAAATAAGTGAATATAGAATGAGTGAATTGATATTCAATCCCCATAGTTCTTTTTTCTGGATGCAGATGGCATTTTCTATCCAGAGTCTGTTGTGATTACCTTGGAGCCCTGAACCACTGGGAAGAACCAAATCCTTCACATTTGATCATTTCACATTTTTGCTGTTATTGTACCCAATGTATTCCTGGTTCTGCTGGTTTCACTCAGCCTCAGTTCATATAAATCTTTTCAGACTTTCTAAAGTCAACTTGTTCACAATTTCTTATAGAACAATAAAATTCCATAACCTTTGTATACCTCAACTTCATATACCACATCTACTCATTTTCCAATTCTTTGCTGCCACAAAAAGAGCTGCTACATTTTTGCACTTGTGAGTTTTTCTCTTTTTTATGATTTCCTTGGGATACAGACCCAGTAGTGGCACTGCTAAGTCAAAGGATATTATACATGTCTTTATAGCACTTTGGGCATAGTTTCAAATTGCTCTCCAGAAAGATTGGATCATTTCACAACTCCAGCAAAATGTGTTGGTGTCCCAGTTATCCCACATGCTCCCCAACATTCTGTCATCTTAGCCAATCTGAGAAGTGTGAAGTGGTATCTCAGAGTTTTAATTTACATTTCTATAATCTATAGTTATTAAAAACATTTTTTCATATGACTATAGATGACTTTAATTTTATCATCTAAATATAGTATATTCATGTCTTTGACCATTTAGCAATTATAGAATGATATATAAATTTGACACCATTCTTTATATAATTTAGAAATGAGGCCTTTTTTTCTGAAACACTGGCTGTAAAAAAAATTTCCCAATTCTGTATTTCCCTTTTAATTTTGTTTCTGTCAATTTTCTTTGTGTAAAAACTTTTTAAATTAATTAATCAAAATTGTCCATTTTGCCATTCATAATGTTCCTTTTTAGTCATAAATTCCTACCTCCTACAAAGATCAAATAGATAAATTATCCCTTGTTCTCCTAATTTGCTTATGTTATCACCCTTTATGCCCAAATCATGTACACATTTTGACCTTATTTTGGTATGAGGTGTGAGATGTAGATCTATGCCAAGTTTCTGAGGTATTATTTTGCAGTTTTCCCAGAAATGTTCACCAAATAGTGAATTCTTATTCCAGAAGCTAGAGGTTGGGAGTTTATCAAATAATAGATTGTTATAAGCCTTGGTTATTGTGATGTGTGTAGCTAATCTATGCCACCGGTCCTGACTACTACTTTATAATATAGTTTTCAATCTGGTACTGCTAAGCCATCATCCTATGTAGTTTTGTTTTGTTTTCTCATTAATTCTCTTGATCTTTTATTCTTCCAGATGAATCTGGTTATTATTTTTTTCTAGTTCTGTAAAATAATGTTTTGGTGATTTGAACGGTATAGCACAGAACAAATAGACCAATTTAGGCAGAATTGTAGTTTTTATTACATTAACTCAGCCAATCCATAAGGAATTGATAGTTTTTCAATTGTTTAAATCTGACTTTGTTTGAGAAGTGTTTTGCAATTGTGTTTATATAATTCCTGGATTTGTTTTGGAAAATAGACACTCAAATATTTTATTTTAAATGGAATTTCTTTATCTCCTGCTGTTGGGCTTTCTCAGTAATATATGGAAATGCTGATGATCTGTGTGGACTTCTTTTATATCCTGCAACTTTGCTAAAGATGTCAATTGTTTCCAGTAAAATTGTGGATGATTTTCTAGGATTCTCTAAGTATATCATCATATCATCTTCAAAGAGTGATGATTTTTTTCCTCATTGCCTATTCTAATTTCTTTAATTCCTTTTTTTTTCTTTTCTTACTGCTAAAGCCAACATTTCTAGTACAATGTTCAATAATTGTGGTGATAATGGGCATCCTTGTTTCATCCCTGTTCTTACTTGGAATTTGTCCAGCTTCTCTCCTTTACAAATAGATTTTAGATAGATACTGCTTATTATTTTGAGGAATTATCTCTTTATTCCTATAGTCTCTAATGTTCTTAATAGTAATGGGTGATATATTTTGTGAAAAGCATTTTCTTCATCTATTGAGATTATCATATGATTTCTGTTGGTTTTGTTATAGAAGGGTTGATTGTGGTCATAGTTTTCCTGATATTAAACAAGCCTTAAATTCCTGATATAACTCCCACTTGGTCACAGTGTATTATCCTTCAGATAAATTGCTGTAATCTATTTGCTAATATTTTATTGAAAAAATTTTGCATTGATATTCATCATGGAGATTGATCTATAATTTCCTTTCTCTGTTTAGTCTCTTCCTTCTTTAGTTATCAATGCCATATTTATGTCATAGAAGTAATTTGACAGGACTCCTTTCCCTATTTTTTCCAAATTGTTTGGATAGCATAAGAATGAATTGTTCTTTAAATGTTTGATAGAATTCACTTGCAAATCCATTTGGCTCTATTTTTAAAAAAAATTTTTAATGGCCTGTTCAACTTCTTTTTCTAAAATAGGACTATCTAAATAATTTATTTCCCAGTGAATTTATATTTTTATGGATATATATCCATTTTGGTTAGATTGTCCTACTTGTTGCCATACAGTTGAGAAATATAGCTTCTATTAATTGCTTTAATTTATTTTCATTTATGGTATGTTCACTCTTTTCATTTTTGATGTTGATGATTTGTTTTTTGTTTTTCTTTTTCTAACCAAATTAATCAAAATTTTGTCTATTTTGTTCATAATGGCAATTCTTAATTTTATTAATCCGTTCAATATTTTATTATTTTATTAATTATTTTTTAAATTTTATCTCCTTTTATTAATCTCTCCTTTGAGTTTTAGAATTTCTAAGTTGGTATTTAATTGGGAGTGTTAACATTATTTTTCTAACTTTTTCAGTTGCATGCCAAATTCCTTTTGTACTTTCTCTATTTTATTCATAACATTTTCCCTAAGAACTGCTTTGACTTCAAACCTTGCATTTTAATATGTTGTCTTATTATTGACATTCTCTTGGATGAAAATATTGTTAGTTTCTTTGATTTATTGTTTGACTTATTCATTCTTTAGAATTAGATTATTTAATTTTCAATTGGTTTTTAGTCTTTCTTTTCTTGGCCTTTTATTGAGTTTGATTTTTATTGTATCATGATCTGAAAAGGAACCATTTACTATTTCTGCCTTTCTTCATTTGATTGTGAAGTTTTTAAGCTCTGATTCATGGTCAGTTTTTGTGTAGATGCCATGTACTGTCTAGAAAAAAGTATATTCCTTTTTGTCTCTTACCAATTTTCTTCAAAGATCTATCATATCCTATTGATATGATCCTATTAACCTCCTTCTTTCTTTCTTGTTTATTTATGATTAGATTTATCTGATTATGAGAGGGGAAGTTTATGGTTCCCCACTAACATAGTTTTTCTGTCCATTTATTCCTGTAACTAGCTTAAAATCTTCTCTAGGAAGTGGTATGTTCTACCACTTGGTTCATATAAATTTTAATATTGTTACTACATTATTATTTATTTTAAGATTTATCAAGATGTACTCTGCTTCCTTATCTCTTATAATTAGATCTATTTTTATTTTTGCTTTATCTGAAATCAGAATTGCTATGCTTTTTTTTTTTTTTTTACTTGAGATGAAGTATAAGCTACAAAGCCTTTCTACCTTTATTCTATGTGTCTCACTGTGTCGAATATGTTTTTGTTTTTGTTTTTTGGTAAACAAAATATTGTCGGTTTCTGTTTTTTAAGGTTTCTGTTTTCTAATCCACTCTGCTATTCACTTCATTTTTATGGAGAGTTCATTCCATTTACATTCTGAGTTGCCAACTCTGTATTTCCTTCTATCCTGTTTTTTTTTTTTCCCTGTAAACATTTTTCTTCTCTCTTTCCAACCTTACCTTAGCAGTGTCCTGATTTTTTTTTGACCCACCTTACCTACTACCTTGTCTTCTATCACCTCTCTCCCTTCTCTTTGTAGTGTTTTGTTTTTCTAACCCCTGCTACCCACCATTTTTCTTCTACCATCCCTTCTTCCTTCTCTTAGCTTTTTTTCCCTAGTATTTCTGCTTTTTCTTCTATCCATCCCTCTCTTTTCTTTCCTCTTTCTATTTTTACTTATTTGTAGGTTTAGATAAATTTCTATAACCAACTAAATAATTGTTATTCCTTTTTGACCTGAAATTGATGAGATCAAGCTTCAGACATGCTCATCCCCTTCCCTTGTTTCTCTCCATTGTAATAGGTCTTTTGTGCCTCTTCATGTAAACTAATTTGTCCCATTATACCTCCCCATTTTGCTCTTCTCCCAGTAAGGCATTTTTCCCACCCTTTAATGTTGTTTTTCTTTGATATTATCACATCAGAGTCCATTCACAACCACACATCACATCCAGATGATGCCCCCCCTCTGTCTACTCCAGTAACAGATGTAGTTCTCAAGTCACAGGTATCATTTTTCCATCTAGTTTAATGTAACAGTTTAATGTTTAAATAATATGTATATTCTCCCATTTACCTTTATAGCTTCTCTTGAGTCCTGTGTTTGAAAGTTAAATTTTCTGTTTAATTCTTCTTCTTTTTTTTTTTCAATAGAAATGATTGAAAGTCTCTTACTTTACTGAAAATCCATCACCTTTCCTGAAAGATGATCCTGAGTTTCTTTGGGTAGTTAATTTTTGGTTGCTACCCCAGATCCTTTGTCTTCCAGAATATGATGTTTCAGGCTCCCTGATCCTTTATTGATGAATATGTCAGATACTGGGTAATTCTGATTTTTGCTTTTTGATATTTCAAATTTCTTTTGACTGGCAGCTCGCAGTATTTTTTCTGGAGATTTTAGTTCCGGAGTTTTGCAACAACATTCCTTGGGGTTTTCCTGTTGGGATCTCTTTCCAAAGATGATCAGTGGATTCTTTCACTGACTATTTCCCCCTCTGTTTCTAGAATATCGGGGCAGTTTTCCTTGATGACCTCTTGAAGAATGCTATCCAGACAGACTCTTTTTTTGGTCATGGCCTTCAGGTAGGCCAATAATTTTTAAATTGTTTCTTCTGGATCTATTTTCCAGATATACTGTTTTTTCAATGAGGTATTTTACATTTCCTTTCAGTTTTTTCATTCTTTTTAATTTGTTTGACTGATTTTTGATGTCTCATAGGTTCATTGGCTTCCATCTGCCCTGTTTGGTTTTTAATGTGAGGTTTTCTTCTGTTAGATTTTGTATCTCTTTTTCCTTTAAATTATTCTAGTTTAGAAGGTGTTATTTACTTCAGTATTTTGTTGTTGTTGTTGTTGCATTTGGCCAATTGTATTTTTTAAGAAATTGCCTTCCTTTTGTAAGCTTTTGACTCTTTCTTGCATACCTCTCATTTCTTTTTTCATTTTTTCTGTCTCTCTCATTTGCCTTTTAAAGCCTTTTATTAGCATTTCCAAGAAGCTTCTTTGTGCTTGAGTGCAATTTATATCATTCTTTGAGATTTCTTTTGTGGACATTTTATCCTTGTCTGAATTGGCATTTTGGTCTTCCTTGTTACTGTAGTAGTTTTCTATGGTCAAGGGTCTTTTCCATTTCTTGCTCATTTTCTTTCCTTTTCTTTTGGTATTTCTTCATTGTTGTAGTTGTTTTTTGGGGTTTTTTTTGTTTTGTTTTGTTTTGTTTTGTTTTGTTTTGTTTTGTTTACTTTTATGGTCTAGCTCTATTGCTGGGGTAAAGGATGCATTGTCCCAAGCTTCTTAGGCAGCTCTGAGCCTGAGCTTTGAGCAGAGTGAATCTTTTGTTTGCAAGGTGTAGTTTTATCTGCTCTCTCCATGAAATAGCTTAGTTTTCCAGAATTTGCCTTCTGAGCTGGGCCTGGGGACTACTCTAAGGTTTGCTATGTTATTGAATTAGGACCAAGCATCTCAGGTGCTGATCTTCTGTGATTGAGACCCATTCAATGGCTTTTCCAAACTCTGAACTGAACTGAACACCTCTTTCACCTCACTGAGACTGACCTTTTTTGAAGTTTGTCCAATCAATCTTGAGTTGAAGATTGGTTTCATTCTGTCAGAATCTGTTTAGAGGTTTCATGTAGCTTTTAAGTGAAACTGGGAAAGCTCAAGCAGTTTCCTCTGCTATCTTGGCTCCACCACCAGAAGTCCATGGTTTTGTATTTTAATGTGAAGGGAGATGTAATAGTTGTAATTACATGTGAAATCTCCTCCCCTGTTGTTCTAAAGCTGAAGTAATAATTTCATGCCTCCTGAATACTACATTTTTTGTTTCTGTTTCTATCTATCCATATTAATTGTACAAACTAAAGAATACTTTTATGGAGAAGAGACAAGAATCAATTACTCCAGTGGATATAAATCTTGGCATAATAAATAATGAACATAAAAATGCTCCACTATAATAATGTTGAGTAGAAACAACAACAAACAACAAATACCACAACTATACTCTTTTATAATTAGAGAAATAAATCAAATTGTAAGAATCGATTTAGTTAAAATTGCAAACCAATCCAGCAATTCTCGCTACCCTGCCAGTAGTCATATCTGACTTTTAATGATACCAGACAACTATTTTTTTTCCCCTTGCCCATCACAAAAATGTTCTATTGTCTCCAACTAATTGCTGGTGAATGTTCTATTCCAGTGAACAGCTTGTGATGTGCTACTTTAGCATAGCTGTTTATAAGCCTTTTTGAGTTGCAAATTTGCCATTTCACCAAAATTTTCAATTCAAAAAACAATGTATTAAATTCCAAATATATTTAAGGTAATGTGCTAGATGCTAAAGATAAAAATTTTTAAAAAACTGAAAAATGTAATACATTCATAGTAATTACATACTATCAGAAGATAAGAAATATTTCATTAAGTTCCTCCAGTTTATATCTCTGCAATGATCTTAGAAATGTTCTGATAATGTGGGCAAAGAAGGCATGGAAGATGGAGATCCTTTCTTGCCCTGACCTATCAAGCATTCAAATTCCACTGAAAGAGCACAACTCTGATTGACTTACCATATTGTTCTAACGCTTAAATTATATTTGTTTAAAAGTTTGTTTTACTAAGAAGTCATATAAGGCAAGTGCTCATAAAGCGGTCAGAAAAAAAGTGAGAAATGACAATCTAAAGTTCTGTCAGAAGAAGTAGAGTATATATCATGAGATATGATAAATACCAGTGCAGAATGGTACAGCATAGTGGTCTCACATCAAAGAAAACTCCTTACTCTATAAAGAAAGCAGAGTTTTAATTGCTTTAAAGAAACATGAGAAGTGCAAATAGAGTGACATTTCCATTTCAAATGTTCATATTCCCTGATTTATAGTAGAGTGCAAGCTCAAATTGGTCTGATCAGCTACAGTTGGACACATTATATATTTATCCCAACAAAGTGATGTGATTTTGGTCCTCTTCAAGTATAAAAGAAACAAGCAATGCAGGACCAAAAGCACCATTACTAGAAAAAGGATTTTATTATTCACTTAGAAAGAATTCAGATTAAAAACCTGAAAAGAATTTTAGAGAAGGTAGACACAATAGATCTTTCTGACAAGTATTGAATGGCTTAGGAAGGAACACACATATATTTCAAGTGTATTATACCAATTAGCTGCATTTCAAATGGATATCTGTTATGCTATCCCCTAATGACTTAAGATAAGAGAATATCCAATTCTAGAATATTCAATTCAATTTGTATAATAAAAGCTATAGATTGAATAAACGTTATCAAATATTTTCCCCTGGTATTATAGGAACTATGCTTTTATATTACTTCAATCACTTGTATGATTTAAGCATAGAAACATAATTGTAATGAGTATGTACCATAGAATAAGATTGTCTTTATACTATGTTAGCCACTTGATATAAAATTAATTTTTGCTGATCTTCATGAATTTAAATCTGACCTCAGACATTTACTGCCTTTGTGATCTGAGACAATTCACTTAAACAATTTGCCCTCCATTTCCTCATTTGTAAAATGAGCTAGAGAAATAAATGAGAAATAATTTTAGTAACATTGTCAATAAAAACCAAAATAAATAGATGCATGACTGAAAATGACTAAACAACAAAAACAGAGGAAGAAAAGAAGGGTAAAAAATTGCTCACAAAATGTTTCATAACTCTATATCTGCATTAAAATTAATTTAATATTATTTTTCCCTCCACATGAAATTTTAGATCTTTCTAAAAATCAGTATTGGGATGATAATAGCATGATGCCCAAAGGTAGGATTAAATTTTTGTATTAAAATGATTATACATTATTTTACCATGAAAGAATAAAAAAAACCTTATCACCATCATAGTAATTCATCTTTGCCATAGTTTATTCTTTTATGAATTCTATGAAATATATTTAGTCATTGTGGCTTCATAATTCATGAAGTAGTTTACTGTCTCTGAATCACTGGGCAGTAGATCATTGGCATATTTCCAAAGGTCCCCATATTTTCCCCCTTGAAGAAATTATCCTGAGAAATTATTATAAAAGCAAACAAAATAAGAACTTTAAAAGTTACTTTAAAACATTTTACCTATAACTTAAATCGATTATACATGTTTGAAACAAGGCAGAGTAAATTTAGGAATCAAAATTTATATCTGCAATTTCTTCTAGTTCATCTTTCTCATTATATTCCTGAGTACTGATGTTCTAAAAAATTAAGTAAATTTTCCATTCTCATAGAACATGGCAGAGAGGGGATCTGAATCTTTAAATCCAAATTCAGTGTTCCTTAGGCTTCAACCTATTGTACTTTATTAGATTTTAGATAAATAGATAGCATAGTAGTATAGATCCAATATGGATACTTGGCTACAAAAAAAAAAAAAAAAAAAAAACCTAACATTTTTAACTTGCTCATAGTTTTTATGTGGCAAGATAGCTTTAATAATTTAAACTAGTCATAGCCATTCACTTTATCTTTCATTTATTGTATACACAACTTGTTCTTTCATTTCAAATTACCTATATTCTAGAATTTGATTATTTATTTTTCTTTTAATTAGATGTATATAGACATCTATTTGTCATCAATTGATTCATTTGACTGGTGTGTCAGAGTTCCTGGAATTCAGACTAGCATTTTTCTTATTCCAGAAAAGTAGAAAAGATTATATCAATACTATTTGTTCAATAATACTTGACCTCATTCCTAATCATGCCATCATTTCAATATAAATTGCTAAGTTGTGATTTCTACCTTGAAACAAAACAAAATAAGCCAAACATAATAAAAGATAAATATTAATATTCAAGTTAGAAAGCCTGTCTTTGTCAGTGCCTTGCGGAGAAATGAAAATCACATACACAACAACAGTAACAGCAACAACTATCACCTAGTTGTGGGGAGTTGGAAAGAAGTTTGGATGATATAATTTTCTCATAAGAATGTTACTTGCTAACTAGATTTTGCATATTTTCAACTCTAAATATTTCAAATGGTTAAGAGAAATTTATCTAATTGAAATTGTCCAGTCATTCTGTCCATCATTTTCTTTACAAAAGTGATTATATAGCTACATTTGAAGTGTTTTAGTTGAAATAATAAATCAAATCATTTATCCATATCAAAGACTTCCTTTTTTTGCAATGACTGAAACCAAATAGGGTAATAGAATTCTTCCTTCATCAATTATAGCTAGCTGGAAATCTTCATAGTGTACAAGTTCTTTCAACAAACCAAAAAGGCCATTATATAATGTAACAATTTGATTAAGGAATTTAAAAAAATTGTTCCTGACGCCCCACCACTACCATGACTGACAGACATCTAAAGTGTGACTTTAAAAAATCTGGTTATGGAACAGCTGATTTTTGTATCAGGTTAATAGTTTGTAACTTAGACATCTCTCATATATCTTTGTGATTTGGCTTTTATTTTGCTTGATTTTGCATTTACAAATATATTCATTTTAATTAGTACTTCTTCCTTAATATCACAAGATGATTAATTCATAATAATTATTAAATATCTCTTCTGAGCAAAACAAACTACTGTCTGTAGGACGTGAAAATCTGATTTCTTTCATCAACTTAATCTATAAAATTTCTCCATGTAATTACCATATTGATTTAGATCAAGGGAAGAGAGATAAGATGTTAGCCCTGCTACTTTTTTTTTTAAATAGTATTCTATTTTTCTCCAGTTATATGTCAAGAAAATGTTTCATGTTCATTTTTACATGATTTTTAGTTCCAATTTTTTCCCTTCCCTTCTTCCAAAGATGGTAAGCATTTTTATATAATGTATATATGTGCTATCATGCAAAACACATTTACACATTAGTGACAGTTATGAAAGAAGAAATAGATCAAAAGAAAAAAAAACAAGAAAGAATAAATTAAGTAATAAAAATGCTTTAAATTGCATTTTGAGTTCATCACTTTTTAAATCTGGTTGGATAACATTTTCCTTCTTGAATCTTTGAACTTGTCTAAGATAATTCATTACTGAGAACTGAGTCAAACATAGTTGATTATCATACAATGTTGATGATACTGTGTACCATGTTTTTATGGTTCTGCTCATTTCACTTTCCTTTAATTTATATGTCTTTCCAGGTTTTTTCTGAAATCTGTCTGTCCATTTTTTATTACACAATAATATTCCATTATATTCATATACCACAGTTTTTTCAGCCATTCCCAAATTATTGGGCATCCCCAAAATTTCCAATATTTTGCAACCATGAAAGGTATGCTATAAATATTTTTGCACATATAGGTCATTTTCCCATTTTGTGATTTCTTTGGGATACAGACCTTATAGTGATATTCCTGGGTCAAAGAATAAGCACTATTTTGTTGTCTTTTAGAAATAATTTGAAATTGTTCCCCCACATGGTTGGATCAATTCAGAATTTTATCAATGCATTAGTGTCCCAACTTTTTCACATCATCTCCAAATTTTATCATTTTTCCTTTTTGTCATGTTAGCCAATATGGAGGTGTGAAAGAGTTCTTTGAATATTCATTTATCTAATCAAAAGTTATTTAGTCAGTTCTTCTACTTGAAACTTTTGTAACCATCTCATTTACCTCTCTGAGCCTTGGTGTCTATAGCAATAAAATAAATTATTGAGTTACATTAGCAATATGGTACCATCCAAATACAAATATTATCATTCCTTGAGATAACATAATATGGTATGGTGTGGTATGGTGAGAAAGGAACTGAAAAAGGAGAATTTGTTTCTAGACAAAAATTTACTCCCTATTAAATATTTGATTTAGGAAACATAGTACACTATTCTATATTATTTTCTTCATTAGTAAAAGACATTTTATTTCTCTACCTACATCTCAGAGTTGTTTTGAGCACTAAAAGAGATCCTATTCTAGAGATTTGGAATTTTAAAATGAAAGTGTCTAGAAAGATCATCTAGTTAAATTTTGTTCATTTCAAGAAGAGTAAGATAATTTATAGTGGTTTAAGGATTTTCCTAACATATAGAGTTTATCAATAACAGAGTCAGAAGAGAAAAACATTATTAACATGTACATATGCCATCTGTCAAGTTACCATTAAATGCCCAGAATATAGGGAGGAGTGTGGGCAACAGGGTTATTATCCCTTAGCTGATATCACTGTCAATATCACTTATACCATACCATACATTACAAATTGCTGAATTCCAAAACAATGATGAAAATACCTTCTTTATGCTTTGTTTTTGTTTTTGTTTCAGAAATATCAGTTCAAATGATAATTTCTCCTTATAGAAATGTATTTATTATAAAGTTTCAAACATTTTATATTGTGTTTATTTAAATAAAATCTTCACTACTCATTTTATTTTAAAATACATTAAACTAATGAATGAATGAATGAATGAATGAATATTATTTAGGGGAATATTAATTATATGAGACACTATTACTATAATGATCCAAAGAGTTTTCCCAAAGTGCCTCAACACTGATGATTCTTCATTGCAAGTTTCTATTAATTTGCTGTTCTTACTGAGAAATAGCCTATATTTTTCCTATATTATAAAGTACATTACATCTCAAATCTAAATTAGATTTTAAAAATTGCAAGATTTTTCTTCAAAAATTTCTACAGACCTTTAATAATTTCAAAATACAAATTAGCAATGTTGCACATGGCAAAACAAAAAAAAAAGAGAGGAAAGATAGGCAAATTGGTTCTCATGAGAGAAAGAAAAATATAGTTCTATAAAATAATTTTCTGAACATGTGGAAATTTTTAATCAACCCCCAATTTAAAATGAATAATAGCATTCAGAATGGTCAAATAACCTTTAAACTTGCCCTAAATAACTTTTTCCTGGTGAGGTAAAGTAGCTGAAACTTAATGAAATAAAATATTCTTTAGTTGGAATTCCCTAGCTGATTTTTTTTGCATACATAAACAAAATTTATTAAAGTATGAGATAAAGTGAATAATTTGTCTTCTGAATGCCTCTTGTTCATAAAAAGACTAATTATACTTAAATTTTGAAATGCTTTTCCCCATAATTAATAAAATGATATGGCTATTTTACTTAGAAGGGGAAAGCAAATTTAGATGACTACTCTATCTTTAAATTCTTTTCAACAGCTCTTACAAAAGCTGAGCTATCAGACCTCATAATTCTGATTTTATTAATTTTAATAGAAATGTTGTTTTGCAGTCTGACTCTATTATCCTTGTTGATTACAAATAAATTGTTCTTTATATTGTCCAGCTATTGAGGCAAATAAAAGAATATAGTTGATGAGAAGCTATATAATAGGTCATACTTACTATTTTGTACTTCATTAAACAAATAATAAAGGGACACTAGAAGAATATGCTACTAATCAGCCAACTGATTACCTACACAACAAAGTAATTAAGTATTCTACTCTATTACTTTCTTTGCTTTTGTATCCTTAGAACATCAGTCATATGAACATATTATATGATATATATTTAATATATCAATACATTAACATATATAAATAATATATATTAGCATATTATCATATATTAACATATAATATGTATATATTGTATAAATGCTTTAAATTAAATTGAAAAGGAAACAGAATATAAAACAAAAATTATACACAAGAAATGGATATTATACACATATCTCTTTTTATGTGTGCATAGCTAAATGAAAAATGTGTAGATATGTTATATATTTCTATTTCATTCTCTACTTGAAAAGGGATTGATTTCATTGGCAAACTCTTGGTAATTGCTAAGTTATGTATGTAGCTTATGCTTTTTCTTACCTACCTTTTTTCCTTCCTTTCCTCTTTCTTTTTTCTTCCTTCCTTCATACCTTCCTTCCTTCCTTCCTATCTTCCTACCTTCCTTCCTTCCTTCCTACCTTCCTTCCTTCCTTCTTTCCTTCCTTCCTTCCTTCTTTCCTTCCTTCCTTCCTTCCTTCCTTCCTTCCTTCCTTCCTTCCTTCCTTCCTTCCTTCCTTCCTTCCTTCCTTCCTTCCTTCCTTCTTTCTTTCTTTCTTTCTTTCCTTCTTTTTTTCCTTCCTACCTTCTTTTCTTCCTACTTTCCTTCTCTGGTGGTAATTCCTTGACCCTCTGAAAGAACAAAGACAATATTTCATTTTTTATAAGTTACTTTGCTTTGAAAACATAGCTTTGCTCATGAGGATTTCAAGCCTGTTGTTATCTTTTTTTCATTTAGTGAAATGTAATGAAATAAAAAATAAGATACTTTTATTTTTTCATGAGCAAGGTCTTCATCCTAGAAAATAAATGGTAAGAATATAAATTTGTTAGCTAAGAATTAGCTTTAGTCCTCATAATTTAGGAAATTGAATAGTTTTTCTTGAGTATCACATGTAAATATTATTGATAATAAGAGCAGTAAGAATAAACAATAATTGAAACATCATTGTTGTTAGAATTATGTATTAGATAATAATTGAAGGCAATAGATCTATCAAGGAATAGCTAAATGAGTTGTCTCATGATTTACACTAGATTTAATGACAGTTCTCTGTCCAATTTGCTTGTTCCTACCACTTAAATTTATTCAAAAAGTAGTTTCATTGGGCTTGCAAGTCATAGGTCCATGTAGATAAGATTTTTTTGTTGTTTGTTTACTTATTTTGCTAGAGAAAAGTAGGCATTAAATAAGCTCTATTATTTTATTTCTGACTTTCATACAAAATTTTCTTTTCTACTTAGCAAATATAATTTGACTTGAAATGAGTCAGGTTAGAAATGTAAAGGAACCATTTTTTTTCCGGAAAATATTTTGCAAACAATCATGCTAGTAACACCAACAACATTTGAAAAAGTTTAACATTTACAATTTCATTTTTCATTGCATTAATGAGATATAAAATCTATTCATTTCAATTTCCATTTACATGACAACTCCTCCTTACCAATACTTCATCTATAAGTTATGACATTAATGTATATACTATTTGGTAGTTAGGGCCTAAGAATTTAATAGACAATGTATTATTTACCAGGACAAAGGTCTGTGTGTCCACGGTTTAATATGCCAAAGGACAGAAAGTTCTGAAATGTCTGCATTTTCTAAAGTGATGCACAGTTCTGAAATGATGACAATTTTATAATAAATATTTTACCTAACTTTAACCATATCTATATCCATATATGTTCATCTGGTAATTTACATGGCATACCTTCTGTATGATGTCATATAAATTTTGACTAGGAACAAATTTTTACATCCTCTGTTTAAGTATATCAATCTTTTCTTTTCATTAAATAAGTTTTTCATGAGAATTTAAAACTAACATGTTTCTTGAAGTCCATTTCTTCCCTATGTGACATTTCACACAATCACAATGATCTTTTATTAAGTCAGTAAGCTGGAATTGGATACATTAGATTTTCTATTACTCTATGGAAAGTGTATTTTCTTAGCTAAAACTGTGTAACTAATATAATTCTATGTAGAAATAACTACAATCTGAATTGGAGATATTTTCACTTTTTTAACGTAAAGTGAGGCAGGGAGGGGATAGAAAGTCTTACTCATTATTAATACCAATTTTTGATATGCTGCTTGATGGGAATACATGACCTTTATTATTCAACTTGATTGGATCACTATGTTAACACAAGATACCTTTTACTAAAGCATCACTAAAATTCCTATTCTGTCAGTTTTACCAATCTTCATTCTTTTAGAGCTCTACATGAATTAATGAAATGTGTATTCAGTAAAAATCAAGAAATTAATATTTAAAAGATAAAGCATGACTTCACCAGAGCAATCATAAAAGATAGTCCATATTGAAGAGACCAAAAAGAAAGTCATACATATTGTAGAATGATTTTTGCAGTTAGATACCTGAATGCATTTGAAACTGAAATTTCTTATCTGGAAACTAAAATGATTTACTAAATTTAATTTCACCAATATCTTGTACATATCAAACTTTTTCCCTTTGCGAAATTAGAGAAAAGTTTCCTTTAATAGATGAAATGCTGTCTTTGGCTACCTCATCTAGCAAAATCATTAGGATGGTGAGATGGGAAGTTTGCTGTGATTAGAGCCAAAACTAGATGGTTGAAGTTTTTGAGCAATTTTAAGAAAGGTTATAAGTAACTATTCTGAGCATATAATAAAATTCTGAATGAATGAAGAATAATCATGATTAGAGAAATGTCAGGAGACAGTATTTTCCTATTCAGAACCTACTTTGGAAAGAGAAATATTTCATAAATTTGAAGGCCTATCTATACATGAGTTGCATTTAACATATTGTTATTTATATAATCGGATATATTGTCCATAAATGAATTTAAAAACAAATATGGCATTGTATTTAACTTATACTTTAACAAATTTAACATGTATTGGTTAACCTGCCATCTGGGGAAAGGTGTGGGGGGGGGGGAAGGAGGGGAAAAGTTGGAACAAAAGGTTTTGCAATTGTCAATGCTGAAAAATTGCCCATGCACATATCTTGTAAATAAAAAGCTATAATAATAAAAAAAAGAAAAAAATGGGAAAAAAAAACAAGTATGGTTGATTGTGATCTGAAAAATCACATATAAAAGACATGAGATAAAACTTGTAAGTATAAAAAGTTCTCAGTGGAATATATCAAGAATATAACTTTGAAACCAATTCTGCCTTTGAATTTTTTTTTGTTTCTCCTTCCCTAATCATCAATTTTAGAAGTAAATATTTCTTTTCTGTGAATCTAAACAGCACACATTAAACCCACTGTTCTTAAACCATGCTCTAGGCCATAGAGCAGCATGCTAGAAAAAGCAACACTTTTTTCCCCTTACATCTGCTCTAAGTGTAACAGTGATATCCACATGATAACCACAGGATTTTTTCAATATGTAAGGGGGAAACAATGCCTCATAGAGATATTGAACCCTAGTGGAAGGGTACTTTTGAACTAGTGTAGACCTGACACTTAGAATTACCTTTATTGTTCCCCAATTTCCCTTAGGCAAAGGCAGTTGATACTTCTTTTCAACTGAAAGTATACATAGTATCATTCCCAACCCCTTTTCCAAGGCAAGATTATTCACCTAAAATTTTCATTTTTTTTTACAATATTAAGGAAAACTATTTTATTGTAACCTAATATTTACTGGTTTCCCATGTGTCTTTAGGTTAAATTTATTTATTTATTTATTTGGTGAGGCTATTGGTATTAAGTGACATACCCAGGGTCACACAGCTAGTGAGTCTTAAGTGTTTGAGACCAGATTTAAACTCAGTTCCTTATGATCTTAGGGAGGATCCTCCATCTACTTCAACATCTAGCTACCCCTCTGGGTTAAATTTAAAGCATATTCAGTATTTTCCCTTCTTCTATTACTCCTGACTCTTATAAGTCTCCTTTAGTTTAACTTATATACTCATTCTTCTTTGTTTCTTCTATATTAACTTTATGCCTTTGCAAAATATAGTAGTATAATAATAATGTGTCAATATAGTGCTTTGAGATTTACAAAATACTTTATAAATTTTGTGTCATTTTATCCTCCTTGAGATAGGTGATATCACTATTCCCATTTTGTCAATGAGGTGGATGAGGCAGAGAGAGGTCAAATGATTTGCCCAAGGTCTTCCACACCTTGGTCCAGGTCCAGAATTCTACCCATTATAACACCAAACTACCTCTTCTCTATTTAGATGTTGTCTTCTGTTTAATGAGAAAGCCTAAGTAGACATTTTAAAACAAGTGAAATGTTATGATTTGTACTTATAAATTTGGTTTAGATTATGGAACCTTTGCTTTTTTTTTTTTTTTTTTTTTTTTTTTTTGTTGCAAAGGAAGGATTGTATTCACAAGGTAAAAATAATCTGGGAAGAGAAACAAAACAAAAACAAAAACAAAAACAAAAAAACAATGCTCACAGATTACACTCATTTCCCAGTGTTCCTTTTCTGGATGTAGCTGATTCTGTCCATCACTGATCAATTGGAATTCGATTAGCTCTTCTCTATGTTGAAGATTTCCACTTCTATCAGAATACATCCTCATACAGTATCATTGTTGAAGTGTATAATGATGCCCTTGTTCTGCTCGTTTCACTCAGCATCAATTGATGTAAGTCTCTCCAAGCCTCTCTGTATTCCTCCTGCTGGTCATTTCTTACAGAACAATAATATTCCATAACCGTCATATACCATAATTTACCCAACCATTCTCCAATGGATGGACGGACATTCATTCATTTTCCAGCTTCTAGACACTATGAAAAGGGCTGCCACAAACATTTTGGCATATACAGGTCCCTTTCCCTTCTTTAGTATTTCCTTGGGATATAAGCCCAATAGGAGTACGGCTGGGTCAAAGGGTATGCACATTTTGATAAATTTGGGGGCATAATTCCAGATTGCTCTCCAGAATGGTTGGATTCTTTCACAACCCCACCAACAATGCATCAGTGTCCCAGTTTTCCCACAGCCCCTCCAACATTCATTGTTATTTGTTCCTGTCATCTTAGCCAATCTGACAGGTGTGTAATGATATCTCAGAGTTGTCTTAATTTGCATTTCTCTGATCAATAGTGATTTGGAACACTCTTTCATATGAATGGAAATAGTTTTAATTTCATCATCTGAAAATTGTCTGTTCATATCCTTTGACCATTTATCAATTGGAGAATGGCTTGATTTCTTATAAATTAAAGTCAATTCTCTGTATATTTTGGAGATGAGGCCTTTATCAGAACCTTTAACTGTAAAAATGTTTTCCCAATTTGTTACTTCCCTTCTTATCTTGTTTGCATTAGCTTTGTTTGTGCAGAAACTTTTTAATTTGGTGTAATCAAAATTTTCTATTTTGTGATCAATAATGGTCTCTAGTTCTCCCTTGGACACAAACGCCTTCCTCCTCCACAAGTCTGAAAGGTAAACCATCCCATGTTCCTCCAATTTATTTATGATTTCGTTCTTTATGCCTAAATCTTGGACCCATTTTGATCTAATCTTAGTATGTGGGTCCATGCCTAGTTTCTGCCATACTAATTTCCAGTTTTCCCAGCAGTTTTTGTCAAATAATGAACTCTTATCCCAAAATTTGGGATCTTTGGGTTTGTCAAAGATTAGATTGCTATTTTTATTCACTATCTTGCCCTGTGAACCTAACCTATGCCACTGATCAACCAGTCTATTTCTTAGCCAATACCAAATGGTTTTGGTGACTGTTGCTTTATAATACAGTTCTAGATCAGGTACAGCTAGACCACCTTCACTTAATTTTTTTTCATTACTTCCCTTGAAATTCTCCACCTTTTGTTGTTCCATATGAATTCTGTTGTTATTTTTTCTAGGTTATTAAAATAGTTTCTTGGGAGTCTGATTGGTATAGCACTAAATAAATAGATTACTTTAGGGAGTATTGTCATCTTAATTATATTTGCTCGGCCTATCCAAGAGCACTGAATGCCTTTCCAATTATTTAAATCTGACTTTATTTTTGTGGCAAGTGTTTTGTAATTTTGCTCATATAATTCCTGACTCTCCTTTGGTAGATATATTCCTAAATATTTTATACTATCGACCGTTATTTTGAATGGAATTTCTCTTTGTATCTCTTGCTGTTGGATTGTGTTGGTAATATATAAGAATGCTGAGGATTTATGTGGATTTATTTTGTATCCTGCCACTTTGCTAAAATTCTGAATTATTTCTAATAGCTTTTTAGCAGAGTCTTTGGGGTTCTCTAAGTATATCATCATGTCATCTGCGAAAAGTGATAATTTAATTTCATCATTTCCTACTCAATTCCTTGAATCTCTTTCTCTACTCTTATTGCTGAGGCTAGAGTTTCTAGTACTATGTTGAATAGGAATGGTGATAGTGGGCAACCTTGTTTCACTCCTGATCTTACAGGGAAAGGTTCAAGTTTATCGTCATTACATATGATGTTTACTGAAGGTTTTAAATATATGCTTGTTATTATTTTAAGGAATAGTCCATTTATTCCTATACTCTCAAGTGTTTTTAGTAGGAATGGATGTTGGATTTTATCAAATGCTTTTCTGCATCTATTGAGATGATCATATGGTTTTTATTAATTTGATTATTAATATGGTCAATTATACTAATAGTTTTCCTAATATTAAACCAGCCCTGCATTCTTGGTATAAATCCCACTTGGTCATAGTGTATTATCCTGGGGATGATTTTCTGAAGTCTATTTGCTAATATCTTATTTAAAATTTTAGCATCAATATTCATTAAGGAAATTGGTCTATAGTTTTCTTTCTCAGTTTTCGATCTACCTGGTTTAGGTATCAGTACCATGTCTGTGTCATAGAAGGAATTTGGTAGGACTCCTTCAATCCCTATTTTTTCAAATAGTTTACATAGCATTGGAGCTAGATGTTCTTTAAATGTTTGGTAGAATTCACATGTAAATCCATCTGGTCCTGGGGACTTTTTCTTTGGAAGTTGGTTAATAGCTTGTTCTATTTCTTTTTCTGAGATGGGACTATTTAGACTACTTACTTCTTCCTCTGTTAATCTGGGCAAGCTATATTTTTGAAGGTATTCTTCCATTTCATTTAAGTTATCGAATTGATTGGCATAAAGTTGAGCAAAGTAGCTCCTAACTATTGTTCTAATTTCCTCTTCATTAGTGGTGAGTTCACTCTTTTCATTTTCAAGACTAACAATTTGCTTTTTCTCTTTCCTTTTTTAAATCAGGTTTACTAAGGGTTTGTCTATTTTGTTGGTTTTTTCATAGAACCAACTCTTAGTTTTATTAATTAATTCAATAGTTTTTTTACTTTCAATTTTATTAATCTCACCTTTTATTTTTTGAATTTCAAGTTTTGTGTTTGTCTAGGAGTTTTTAATTTGTTCCTTTTCTAGCAATTTTAGTTGTAAGCCCAATTCGTTGGCCCTCTCTTTCTCTATTTTATGCAAGTAGGCCTGTAGAGATATAAAACTTACCCTTATTACTGCTTTGGCTGTATCCCACACATTTTGGTATGATGTCTCATTATTGTCATTTTCTTGGGTGAAGTTATTAATTATGTCTATGATTTGCTGTTTTACCCAATCATTCTTTAGTATAAGATTATTTAGTTTCCAATTATTTTTTGGTCTATTTTCCCCTGGCTTTTTATTAAATGTAATTTTGATTGCATTGTGGTCTGAAAAGGATGCATTTACTATTTCTGCCTTACTGCATTTGATTTTGAGGTTTTTATGCCCTAGTATATGATCAATTTTTGTATAGGTTCCATGAACTGCTGAGAAGAAAGTATACTCCTTTCTGTCTCCATTTAGCTTTCGCCAAAGATCTATCATATCAAACTTTTCTCATATTCTACTTGCCTCTTAGACTTCTTTCTTATTTATTTTGTGGTTTTATTTATCTAATTCTGGGAGTGCAAGGTTGAGATCTCCCACTATTATAGTTTTGCTATCTATTTCTTCTTGTAGCTCTCTTAATTTCTCTTTTAAGAATTTAGATGCTGCACCACTTGGTGCATATATGTTTAATATTGATACTGCTTCATTATTGATGCTACCCTTTAGCAGGATATAATGCTCATCCTTATCTATTTTAATTAGATCAATTTTTGCTTTTGCTTGATCTGAGATGAGGATGGCTACTCCTGCTTTTTTTGGTTTTGCCTGAAGCATAATAGATTCTGCTCCACCCTTTTACTTTTAGTTTGAATGTATCACTCTGTTTCAGGTGTGTTTCCTGTAAACAACATATAGTAGGATTCTGACTTTTAATCCAGTCTGCTAACTGCTTCCTCTTTATTAAGCTGTTTGCTCCATTCACATTTATGGTTAGAATGACTAATTCTATATTGCTTGCCATCCTGTTAACCCCTGCTTATGCTTTTCCCCTTTCCTTCCCTCTTACCCCCCTACCCAGTATTAAACTTGTGAACACCACTTGCTTTTCACAGCCCTCCCTTTTTAGGATACCTCCCCCACCTTAAAGTTCCTCCACTTATTTTACCCCTTTTCCTCACAATTTCTATATTCCCTTCCCCTTAGCTTACTCCTTCCCTTTCACTTTTCAATGAAGTGGAAGAAGTTTCACCATAAATCGAATATGTCTATTGATACACACTATGTTCATCTCCCTCCTTTCTTTCTCTCAGATATAATAGGTTACCTTTGCCTCCACTTTACACTTTTTTATGATATAATTTCCACCTCTAGTTTCTAAGACAATTTGTACATATGATCTTTACATATTTTTTGGCAGAAGTATAGTTCTCAAGATTTCTTTTTACCTTTTTAGAAATCTCTTGAGTTCTGTATTTGAAAATCAGACATTTTATGTAGGTCTGATTTTTTCATCAAGAATAGATGGAATTCATTTATTTCCTTAAATGTCCATCTTCTTCCCTGGAAAACGGTGCTCATTCTTGCTGATTAAGTTATTCTTGGCTGCATATCAAGTTCCTTAGCCTTTCAGAATATCATATTCCAGGCCCTTTGTTCTTTTAATGTAGACGCTGCTAGATCCTGGGTTATCCTTATTGTGGCTCCTCCATATCTGAATTGATTATTTCTAGCAGCTTCCAATATGTTTTCCTTTGTCTGATGGTTCTTGAACTTGGCCACTATATTTCTTGGCGTTTTGATTTTAGGGTCCCTTTCAGTAGGTGATAGATGAATTTTTTCAAGGTCTATTTTACCCTCTGTTTCCAAAACGTCTGGGCAGTTCTCTTTGATAATTTCCTCGAAAATAGTGTCCAAGCTCTTTTTTTTCCCTCACATTTTTCAGGGAGTCCGATTATTCTCAAATTGTCTCTCCTGGATCTGTTTTCCAGGTCTGTTGTCTTTCTAATAAGGTACTTGACATTCTTTTCAATTGTTTCATTTCTCTGGTTTTGCTTGACTACCTCTTGGTTTCTCCTTGAGTCATTCATTTCTACTTGTTTGAGTCTAATTTTCAATGATGTATTTTCTTCACTCACTTTTTTTTTATATCTTTTTGTAATTGTCCAATTGTGGTTTTAAGTGAGTTTTTTTTCTTCTATGGAATTTTTTTCCATTTCATTTTATAGAGAGCTGATTTCTTTATCCAGCTCATTAATCCTCTTTTCCTTGGAGTTGTTTATCTTTTCCAATTCACTAATCCTGTTTTCCTTGGAGTTTTTTGCCTTTTCTAATTCACTAATTTTATTTCTCAATGATTTGATCTTTTTATCCACTCTGGATAACTTCTCCAGGCTCTCTTTCCAAGTTTCCCTTTCCTTTTCCAATTTCTCTTCTAGCTCTCTTGTGAGAGCCTTTTTGATTTCCTCTATGAGGTTCTTTTGTATTGAGGAGCAGCTCATATCCCCCTTAGGGACAGTCTGTTTTTAATCTCCTCAGTATTTGAAGTCTGCTCTCTCTCCATACAGAAGCTGTCAATGGTTAGAGCCCTTTTGAATTTTTTGTTCATTTTGTCAAGAGTGGAATCGAAGAAAACAAATTGACAAGAGAAACAATTGGTCTGTTTTGGGGGGATGGGGCTGGATGGTGTTAATGGGCTTCCTTTACAGACTGGGGGTGGTGCAGCAGAGAGCCACTAACAGGACAGTGATGGCTGCGCTGAGTCTGAGCTCTGAGGCCCTGAGAATGAGCTGAGTCAGTCCAGGCGGGGGTTGGGGGTGGCCGGTTCCGAGAGACACTAGCTTTCTGGGGTTTTAATCTTCACCTCCAGTATTTACACCCTCTCTGCTGCTTCTGGCTTGCTGCCAAGACGGAACATCCACACTGTGGTAAAAGCCTTTTTACAGAAACGGCAGAGATTGTACCCCTCCCTTCTCTGGTCTGAGCTGTGTGAGCTGTCTGTCTCTCTCTGGCTTGCCTGCCCTCAGTCTGCGCCCAGTCTTTTCGACCCTCCTCTGAGCAAATACAGACTTCCTCTGGTGAATTCGAAGGATGTCTTCTCTTGGTGATTATTTGTGGGTTTCTTTTCTGGCCAAGCAGTAACTCTGAGGCTTGTCATGAAGTAATTCCTGAGAGAAAGCACAGAGCTCAAGCAGCTGTCTGCCTCCACGCTGCCATCTTCGGAACCTTTGCTTTTAAGACTTATTCAAATCAATTCAACTAAGTGATAAGTTATTCCTAAGTATGAGATAGTGCTAGGTACTGGGGAGACAAAATCAAAAACAAATTACATTCTACCCACAGAGACCTTATATTTTGTAATAGAAAAGCCAAATATTAAATTATATATAATACCATGATGCCATGTTGGGTAAGCTTTGAAGTATTATAAAATTCCAGGTATTTTGAAAGCTATTTGAGTGTACAAGAATGATAGAAACTTAGAGTTTGAAGAAAACATGGAAATCACATAGGATTCTTCTCAAGATGGTTTTGAGATATCCCACATCTGAGTCTGCCATTACAGAATGAAATTCCTTTTGTGTAATTAGTTGACAGCTTAGATTGTCTGAGGTTTTCCAGGTCATTGTGGCCAGATCCCAATATACATATTTTTATTTTTCATGTTGTGCTTTGTACTTTAATGTCTTTGTAGAATCTTTGGAGTGTTTCTTTAGAGAGTATTAATTAGAATTCATTGATTTATAAATATAGAAACACATGCAGTGAAGTTACATGACTTACATCTTAAAGGAGCAGAGGCTTTAATCATAGGAGTGATTATAAAGATCATTTAGTCTAAACCCTTAATCTTTCAGATTAGGACACTGAAGTTTAAAAGGTTTGTTACTTGCCTAAATTCTAGCACATCTTCCAAGGTATTGGAATGAGACAGGTATGGCATAGTTTAATCTAGTCTTCTGAGTTAAATCTAATTTATTTCTAACATTCTTCACTGCCATTGTGTAGACATATGGGCAAACCCAGATCTGGAGCCTACTTTTCTTAATGGTATTATTTTTTCCCCTTTGCAATTCAAAACTTCTCAAGAAACATTTGTAATTTTTCCAGTAAGTCAGAATGAGAGCATAATTCATAGTATCAAATATTTCAGAGGATAACCAAGTTATTGGGAGGGAACCTCTGAGTTTGCTAAGTTCTGATTTGAGTAATGAATTAAGCCAACTTGTTAGGGTTAAAGGAAAATGGGTGGTAATACATTGGAAACCTTGGGAATAGACCATTATTTGAAGAAGTTTGGATGGAAGGGGAGGAAAAATATGGAAAAGCTGCTGGCTAGACTTAAGGATTTAAGAAAAGGTGTTTTTAGTTGTTATTTTTATTTGTTTTTTAGCTTTGAATATTCTTAAGAATAATTATGAGTAGATGACAAAATTGAAACTATTTCTAGCCATATTAAAAGATGCTCCAATGCATTATTAATCAGAGAAATGCAAATTAAGATAACTCTGAGATACCACTACATATCTGTCAAATTGGCTAGAATAACAGGGAAAGATAATGCGGAATGTTGGAGGGGATGTGAGGAAACTGGGACACTGATACATTGTTGGTGGAATTGTGAATACATCCAGCCATTCTGGAGAGCAATTTGGAACTATGCTCAAAAAGTTATCAAACTGTGCATACCCTTTGATCCAACAGTGTTACTACTGGGCTTATATCCCAAAGAGATTTTAAAGAAGGGAAAGAGACTTGTATGTGCAACAATGTTTGTGGCAGCCCTCTTTGTAGTGGCCAGAAAGTAGAAACTGAGTGGATGCCCATCAATTGGAGAATGGCTGAATAAATTGTGGTATATGCATATTATGGATTATTATTGTTCTGTAAGAAATGAATAACAGGATGAATTCAGAAAGGCCTGGAGAGACTTACATGATCTGATGCTGAGTGAAATGAGCAGGACCAGGAGATCATTATACACTTCAACAACAATACTATATGAGGATCTATTCTGCTGGATGTGGCTCTCTTCAACAATGAGATGAACCAAATCAATTTCAATAGAGTAGTAATGAACTGAACCAGCTACACCCAGAGAAAGAACTCTGAGAGATAACTATGAACCACTACAGAGAATTCCCAATCCCTCTAATTTTGTGCACCTGCATTTTTGATTTCCTTCATAGGCTAATTGTACACTATTTCAATGTCCAATTATTTTTGTACAGCAAAATAACTGTTTGGACATGTATACATATATTGTATTTAACTTATACTTTAATGTATTTAACATGCATTGGTCAACCTGCCATATAGGGGAAGGGATGGGGGAAAGGAGAAAAGTTGGAACAAAAGGTTTTACAATTGTCAAAGCTGAAAAATTACCTCTGCATTTATCTTGTAAATAAAAAGCTATAATAATAAAAAAAGAAAAAAGTATTTAAAAAAGAATAATTATGAGTAGATGATATGCACCAGAGGCTACTGTTGCTGAAGGAAGATTATAAAAACTGGATCAATTAGGTATAAAGGGATAGGTTTAACCTTAGGAAGTTTTAGATCTTATCTCTAAATTTATGGGGAGCCAAACTGCTCATTTCACAGTTAAAATTATCATCCACAAAGATTAAATTATTTATAATCATGATCTTATACAGAAAGTAAATGGCCTGTTCAGGTTTTGAACTCATAATAGCATACAGTTTCCTTTGACTCAGAAGAAAAGGAGAAGAAAGGTGATGATTAGAGGAGATTTTTACAATTCAGAAGTGTCCTTTCCCTGGAGACATTATACTTTGTTTTGAATGTGTCCATATGTTTTCTTCTCCCCTGGTAGATTTTATGGTTCTTGAGGGCAAGCTCTTTATATTATTCTTATGAGTGTCTCCTTCAGTGCTCAACACCATCTCACACATATTATGGCCTGAGTTATTCCTCTGAACATTAGAAAGAGATCAAATATGAAATCTAAAGGTCAAATCTGACCTAACTTACAATCTAAATTTTCCATATTTTTCTAAGTAGTGGTACTTTGAAACAAGTACCTGTTTATTTACTTCTTTCAGATTTTAGTCTTAACATAGTATATGGGTTTAGAGAACACAAACCTTGTTGAATTTATAATTTTAATAAGTTTTAAGCTTGATTTAATTTAAGTAACGTGCATTTTAAATATTCGATCTAATATTTTATGCAATAAGTTAAGTTTTGGGGGCAGCTAGATGGCACAGTGGATAGAGCACCAGCCTTGAATTCAGGAGGACCTGAGTTCAAATCTGGTCTTAGACACTTAACACTTCCTAGATGTGTGACCTTGGGCAAGTCATTTAATTCCAGCCTCAGAGAAAAAAAAATAAGTTAAGTTTTAATTTCATGACCATTAAAGAAATTTAAATTGAGAGCCCTATAAGTGAGGAAGAAAATGCAAAAATTTCTACATTTCTCTGATGAATTTGGTTTGAAAGCCATATGGTCAAAGATAATTATTTTCCTTACCATATTTTTTTTCTTAAATAAACTAAGGGAAGCTAAAGGAAGACTAATTAAGGAGATATTATATTCTTTAATCTCTTCAATATATTTTTTCTCATTAATCTAATTACCTAGATATTTTTGATAGGTGTTACACGAATATAGGAATATAGGTGAGTACCACAACAAACAAAAGGAAGAATTATATTTAGAAAATTATTTAAGAGATAGGAATTTATTTTTGATTGATTTTCATTTCAATTAGCAGATTTTTCTGAATTTTCAAATAACTTTGATAGAAAGTTTAAAAAAACATGCTATAATTTCTCAAAAGAGCTAAAAATCATAATATAGAAATTAGTACAAGTGTCACCTTCCAATATTTGACATCATAAAAGACAGAAGTGAGATCAACTTATTGAATTACAGTTTTAGAGAGACAATATGCTAGTCATGCTAAATTAAAACTCTATATAAGAATAATTATAAAAGCCTAAAAATTGTCTTGTTATGTGGATGTCCTCAAATGACAACAAAAAAATCAAAGAAAAATATATTGTTTTCTATACCTATATTCAATCTGTGCCTTTGGCTGTTCGGAGTAGCTCTTTTGGAAAAAGGAAGATTTTCTTTGTCAAGGAAGCCTTAAAATCTCTTTTAACAGTGCTCTGCAGTTTGATTGCCTTCCCCACCAAAAAACCCAAACTAAAGATCATAAATCGGTTTCTAGCATTGAGTAAGGCACAAAGTGTTAGAGTAAAAAAAAAAAATAGTTCTGGATTTGAAGTCATGGTAAACCTTGGCTTCATTCTTATTTCCAAGAATTATGAGCTTTATGTCATTAAATCTTTCAGAAACTTCATCTTTAAAATGTGATAACCATAGCATATATATTTATGTAAGTACATAAACATAAATGTTCATATACATTTATAAAATTATATATATATGTATATATGTAATATAAAATAATTTAAAAAATTTTAAAGATCTTTATAAGTCTTAAAAATATTATATAAATGCTAGCTGTAAGAATATACATATATCCATATTTACAATTTGTACATACTATACAGTTAGTATTGTTTTGAAGACCAAATATCTAATATATGATATAATATAAAATAACATATGTTAGGATTATTACTAGGTTGTAGGTTGTCTAGTATTTAACAATTCTCTACCTCAGAGTTTACACCTTTAAAGGAGTTCAAACCTTTAAAGGAGTTTACACCTTTAAAGGAGTTTGCTCATTGTTATGTAAGGAGTTCCCACAAGCCAACGGAGCACCCACAAGCCATTCTCTGGGAGGATATAAGGAGCCAACATTGAGTCTGGAAGTCAGTCTGATGTGAGTCAAGGGGAGAACTTTGGGGAAGCTCAAGGAGATTCAGAGCTAGGATTCAGTGGATTTGCAAGTCCAGCAAATTCACAAGTTTAAAGGAGAAGCCTGCCCATGGACTTCTGGGAGATTCACATCTAGGATTGAATTCTGGGAAACCCACAATCCCACACTCTCAGAGGCAGAGTCTGATTCATTCCCAAATCTATCTTTGTGCTGGCTGGAGACATTCTGACAGGAACTAAAGCCAAGGCTCCCTTCAGAAGCCCCACAAGAAACCTGCTCCCAGAGAAAAGGATTTACAGAAAAGAACCCTGTTCCCAGAGAACTATCACAATTTAGAGACAGCAGAACATTACATTTTGGCATTCAATGTGGGGCAAGGACTTTTCCTTATCCTGACTCTGGCTGATTCTGAGCCCTTCAGGGAGCCAGCCCAGACACTACAAACATATATCATGTTATCATGCTTTATAAGCTTTGAAGCACTATATAATTCTAGAAATCATGAAAACATTTGAGTATAGTGTTTCATTTCTAAAAATCTTGAATATTTTTGTTGATTAGTTGTTTATTGTTTACTCCTTAAAATCTTCAGACTTTGTTTCAAGTTCTGGTTTAACAGTGATATTTAAAATCATATACTCACACACATACACATACAGAGGCATAGACCTAGAACTGATACTGGATTTAATAAAACTGTCATTTTTTCCCTTTCTTTTCTTGATACCAAATAATAATAGATGCCATTTAAATAGCTTTATAAAGGTAAGGAGTTATTTGTTCACATAAACCTTATGAAATAAATATTACAATTCCTATTTTCATCCTAAATATAAGACAACAGAGGTTATGAAAATTCCAATGATTTGCTGATAGGCAGGTATCTGGATAGAAAATATTGAGACCTGGATTGGAACACATCTATTCTTATTTCAATTAAAATGCATTTTCTATTCTTTCATTCTGTTTCTATACGTAGCTGATTGTCAGGAGGTTTCTTTGGAGCAAGAATGGTGAAAATCTAAGTCTG